>NW_027191907.1:0-881 GCF_011745625.1 Cladosporium halotolerans
CAATGCCGTCAACGTCCTCTCGCCGTCGGAAGAGCTAGGAATAAGGATGCTTGAGAGCGACGTACGAGATTCGGTGAAGAGCTTCGAAGAGGGAAACATGGATCACGGATGTCCTGCCTTGGACTGTGTGTACGCGCTGTGTTCAGACGCCATACCGGCGCTAATCGCCGTGCCCACGCTGCACGTTGTCGGGATGCATGATCTTTTCGCAGCGCGTTCGCACGACTTGATCAAGCTGTGCAAACCGGAAAACGCGACTGTGGTCACCTCAGAAGTCGGACACGAGCTTCCGAAGGGTCGCGATTGGGACGTCGTGGCCCGGAGGGTGGACAACATGATCATGTCCAGGTCGTTCGCCAGGGGCCCGGCCTATTCCGATCTCATATTTAGCTAGGGCGACGTTACATGCAGTACCGGAACATTCGATCGTCCAACTTGCATGTGTAAGTCTTGACCGCCATGAGTAGTGACTGAAGAGTAAGCAGAGGAGCGCTAGGCTCGTCAATATGAAGCGACGAACTGGATGCGCAGGATCGCAGGTACAATGCAACCTCGAACGCTGCAAAACAGTACATCCTTATAGTAAAATGCTTTCCATTGAGCGACCGGTTTCCCAAGCGGGCGGGCACTCCTGTTGAACCTGGTCACTGAAATGTCGTCTTCGACCGGCGCTTCACGCTCACATCTGCATCGGCTTACCTTGACCAGGATCGAGACAGAGAACGTGATGGCATCGCAATAGCAATTGCAAGTTCCCAAGTAAAGTGATGCGCGCCTGAATTCAACCTCTACAAATCTCCTGATCAGACCACGAGATCGTTTCTCTTCAAAGCAACACCGATGCTGCCTAGGAATCCTTGCCCTCAATCCATTTGGTGGCC
>NW_027191908.1:0-881 GCF_011745625.1 Cladosporium halotolerans
CATTGCCATTTCTCAGACAGACAGACAAGCCACCGCTCCTTAGGTAAGCAGACCAGACACTCCCGAAAATCTTGTCTGTCTGTCTGATGAACACCCTGGGCTAGACCAAGCAAGACTCGGCGTGCCCGCAAGCACGTATCAATTACGACGCAAACTTGGCGATGGGTCATCAAGGACTCTTGGAGCGTGGCGCTGGAATCCACGGCGCGATTACGACTTACGGGCGCCACAACGCATATGGGCATTGGTGCTGTTGGAAGTCAAAGCTGGGAGCTTGGCTCGTGTCTGGGTGAACACGGGTGGTAGCTATAGTGGCCGATCGACCATGCACGGCCACTCCGTGCTGTGGGGCATGCGTGATCATGGTTTAAACGCTGATTTTCGCCAAGAGGCATTGTTTCCACATAGCTATCTTATCATGCTGAAGCCAAGTCCCCATCGTACAGTACCAACATGTCGCCAGTACTCGCATACCAGCCTGCGCGGCATAGATTTTTAAATCTTCTCACGCCACGACATGTGCCAAGTTGGGAACGCGCGCGGCGAGCACATGAAGCGACCCAACTTCACTCCGAGATACAATAGACATGACTGTTTCTTCCTTGCAGTCATGCTTTCGAGAAGTCAGCTTCACGATCAAACATGGCCTCACTTCGCCCCAACGTGGTCATCTCCCTGCTCTTGACTTTGGCTTCTGTTTCCTTCTGTTTCACTCTCATTCGGCATTTTTATCCCGCATTCTCGCCTACGACCATATACCGCACGCCCGATGACCGTCCAAGCCGCAGAGAGTACACCGACAGTCATGTCCAATAATTTTGCCATGTTCATGTCATGTGCAGTGGGAAAAATCTATGTTCATATTCATGTCGCGTCATGTG
>NW_027191909.1:0-870 GCF_011745625.1 Cladosporium halotolerans
TTCTCGTCCAACAGAAGAAGATGATGGCTGTCTTTGCGCGGGAGTAGGTCTCGACTTGAGAACAACGCAGTAGCTGAAGCCATGCATCGTGAACTAAGGGTTACTTCACCCGGATAGCGAGCAGTTGGGCAATGCGAAGCAGATGAATTATATGGCGATAATCATAAACTCTCCTCAGGATACAAGGAGATAAAGGTTGACGGTAGCCGGATGGCTTAGAATGCAAGAATCCAATTCATCCAAATTGACGATCAACTCCGTCAGATGTTCGATTTTTAGGGTTAGGGGTTCACATTAGAGTGCTATGTAGGCTAGCAGACGCAAACATAGCAAGCTACGTACATTGAAGGTCAGACTGCAGAGGGAGAGGCAAATCCATGGCGCTGAATGCGAACGGGGGCCACCCCACGCACCAGCTCCTGCCAGCCAACTTCCGTTTCGGTGAGCTCCACCGTCACGAGGGAGCGACGGGACAGCCGTCAAGCATCGGCTGGACGAAGCCAGAGAAGACACACCGATCGTTCGGAAGCAGACTGGCACAGCAGATAGTAAGGCACGTCAGCTACGACACCGAGTATGGGTTTCAATTGCCCTACAGAACGGACGCACCTGTGGCAAACCCGGTTATTCGAACACAGGGCTACTCAAGCATGCCTCGGAGAATGCAACCCGACCACTCGCATCAACTAACACTGTTCGTAAGCACGAGCCAAGACGTGAGCTTCGGGGTGGGAGCGGCATGGAAAGAACGAGGGGTGTGGAAGACGAGAATGTCATCACTAGGTAAGCACATTACGACAGCCGACGCCGCCGTGTTCGCAATCGACATGGTTATGAAGAATCTCGTCTCGACACTCTCAAAGGCAGACA
>NW_027191910.1:0-869 GCF_011745625.1 Cladosporium halotolerans
CGTGTCCGCCGGTCGACTTCCTGGAAGGTCAGCGTTGGAAGCCTTCCGCTGTAACTTTACGTCTGTCCATCGCTGTGTGAGCCCCTGTCGGCCCCAGTTTGGCCCCCCTAGATCGCCTCCTCCACTCCGATTGCGAAGCGGTTTGTGCCCGGATTTGCTGCCCTCATCCTCGATTAGTTGTCACGGCCTGACGCGACGTGGAGCCAGGCAAGGAGAAAAAGAGGTGAATGCGAGCTTTTCGCCTTGATGCTGCAGGGAGTCTGCGTGAGGGTCGCCATGGCGCCGGCAACACTTGTTGACAATCACAATGCTCTTGCAGGCGTTAAAAAAGGCTCCAGCAGATTCAATGTGCAAGCCGGCCCGGCCGGTAAGGGTTGGAAAAACCAACAGTCGGCTGTCGCGTCATCGCAAGCCACCAATCCTGGTGCGGGCGGTTACGGGCCGTCGGCGCGGCCAGTTGAGCCGTTGCTTCAGCTGGCACTTGGTGTTCATCTCCTGAGATCGCGACGGTGCGCAGGTCCGGAAGATGATCGCAAGACGTGAAGGCAATGGAGAGAATTGACAGATGTACCAATAACGGGAGTCGGAGACCGCAGTTTAGTCAGTCAGCAGAATCTCAGGCTGGACCTCGAAAAGATAAGGTGCTGGCCAACCATCGCGACATGGCCATTGAGATCTGTTTCACTGCAGTACACGAGCCGACCTACTATATGCCATAGTAAATCACGGCATGCTTTTCGACCAGACAATGAGGACACGTCATCATTCCAGAATACGAAGCTGCTATAGAATAAAGCGTTTCTCTGACATGGCTCTCAAGAGGGAACTCTCATGGACCACGACATGGCCGAGTTTGTCTAACTCGGAGG
>NW_027191911.1:0-866 GCF_011745625.1 Cladosporium halotolerans
AGAAGCGAGTGCTTTTGCGTGCTGCCTCCAGTGACACATATAACAGACCTCGTCGCCCCAGCTCCGGCGCGACTCACACCTTTCACAACACTTCATCATATCTTGCGACGTACTTTTATCCGACATCATCAGAGACCGAGCAAGCCGCGACCCCGACGCTCCATCTGCCAAAGTGCCGAGAGGGAATGCCTACCGCAACGGATATCGCGTCGTCACCAACTCGGCCCTCGTCGCCGCGGTTGATCATGTCGCCGACCTCATTGAGACGACTTTTGGGCGTGGCTGTAATTTCGAGGGTGTTGCTTACCTGGGTCTCAATGATTTGAGGTACACGATCGTGCTACTTGCATGCATCGACACTGGCCACACCGTAATTTTTCCGAGTCCTCGCAACAGCGACGAAGCTCACAAGGCTCTGCTCCAGAGTCTGGGCTGCTCTAAGCTGATCTCTACACTTCCAGGGCCAGCCAGGGCGGAGGCTGTGGAGAGGGCAATAGCCACGAAGCTTATCATTCCGACGCTTGACGAACTCTTAGACGTCACGCCAACACGAAGTCCTGAGAAAGCCCGTCGACGGACTTTTGCCGAAGCCAAGACGGATCCAATATTCATTTTGCACACTTCGGGCTCGACCGGTATCCCGAAGGCTTTGACGTACACCAACGAATTCGTTTCTGGGGTCTACCATGCGCAAAGCCTCGTTCCGACCGACGGATTCGAAAGTGTGAATCAAACCTATCAGCAAGGTGCCTGCATCGTCACGCTGTCGCCGTTTCACATTGCCGGCTTAGCCTTCACGGTCCTCGTTCCTGCGTACTACGGCAGCATTCCGATATACCCGATCGCCGGCACACCGCCTGGTCTCG
>NW_027191912.1:0-855 GCF_011745625.1 Cladosporium halotolerans
GTCATGCAACTGTGCCTGATCGGTCACTTTTTCATGGCGACTGGTGCCGACGGAAGAGCCGCGTGTGTGCCTCACGGCATCACCATGACCGCAGTACTGTGTTTGACGGTGGCGTATCAGCTGTTCGTCAACCGTTCATGCCATTCGCTCATCAGTTACCTGCCGGTGTTTGAGCACGAACAGGACAATGACGGTGGCAGCACCCGAGGCGGTCCGTCTACCACGAGGGTTGAAGCGAGCATCAGCGACACAATGCCATCGTGCGGCTGCAATCGCGAACCGATCGTGTGGATTCCACGCGATTCGTTGGGTTTCAGCAAAGACGAGATCCGAAATGCGACGAGCAAGGTGAGCCACACCAATGTCAGCGATGAGGGCGCTTGGCTAGACGAAAAAGGCGGAGTGTCAATAGAGAGCTGCCCTCCCGACCAAGAGACGCGTCTTGAGTCGTTGTTTGCTTTGATCGGCAGACGTCGGGAAGCAAATGGGCTTTACGACTCGGACCGCTAAGCGTTGTCAGGCTTCTGTAACGTTGTGGCGCGATGTCGTGTGGCGCGGTGTCGTGTAGCGCGATGTCGTGCGGTTTTTATCTTTGTCCATCTCGGGCCATGGTTGTTTACAAACAGACTGTATTAAATCTACTGTACCAAGTTTAGAGCAAGATATCACGTGCAAGCTCTTTCAGCCGAGTTTGGTAACAGACATGATGAGAGAACTCACGTGGACCATATTTCTATTCGAGAGACCAGAGATGATATAACCCCAACCCTAACCCTGGTTACCCCCCCGACGTGAGATGCGAAGACCACAGGCTCAAGTGAGGGAGACGCTAAGCTCGCGAATTTCAAGCAAGCC
>NW_027191913.1:0-854 GCF_011745625.1 Cladosporium halotolerans
ATATACCGGCGTCACCAATCTTTAGTATGCACAGCGACTGGAACAGGCGCTGTTTTACCAGATCACGGCAGGTGGAGGGGTCGCCTTGGAGCAGGGGGGGTCCTTTGTCACAGCTGCCTGGAAATTCTCAATGGTACTTTGATGTACCATTAAATTAGCGTGTCGTTTCCGTCCAACGCTGGAACCAGGTTCCTGTGCGCCGAAATGACGCCCAAGGAACCATACTTGCTGGGCCTCGTTCGTATCCGTTTGGCAAATCTCAAACCTGATCCAATGAAGCACATTCAAACTGCAAAAGTCGATCAGCTGGTCGAAGGTTTCCGCAAATTTGGGTGTGGCAACGACATCAACAAACATGCTATACCGGCTTTGATGGATCGAGCCAGTTTCCGAGATGCGCTCGCCCAAGCAGGCATACAATCCTTCTCGCTTTGCGATGTCGAAGAAGGCAGCCAACTCCTGTCCCTCCCAGATACTGAGAAGTTGGCTATACTCTACGGCGAGCATCGACTCGAAGCAGCTCGACGACATCTTCCTGCGGATAATCGTTGGTGGTTGGTAAAAGTCTACGATCGTAGTCGGTTCAACAAGATTCATGAAAACCAGACGTGGTGACTGACAGATCACAGACATGTCTTCTAAAGCTCTTGCAAGCGTCAAGCAGCATAATCGGCTGGAAAGTATTAGGCTCAACGGACAAGATCTGGATTTGTTCCTACAAGAGAATGATCAGGAGGTGCTGGAGGAGGTCTGGATCAGGGTGTTCATCAGACAGACACAGACAGACTGTCTGTCTGTCTGATCACGTAATCAGACAAACAGACATCGGCAAAGTCATTATATAAGCAGACCAG
>NW_027191914.1:0-853 GCF_011745625.1 Cladosporium halotolerans
ATACGCATCGCAACTGTTTCAAAAGGGAGCGGGGATTTGAAGAGCTTGCCGAAAGCTGCGAGGGCGCCTGGGCCAAATGCGAGAAGTACTACATCAGCGCCGACGAGTCGCCGTTACTATACGCGGCCACGATGCTTTGTCCATGGTATAAGCTTGCTTGGTTTGAGCAAGAATGGACAGACAGTACTCAGGTGGGCTGGGTATCCAATGTACGTGGCTACGTTGAGAAGCTGTGGCAGTCTGAGTACAAACCATCGAATGTGAGACCGAAGCCTTGGGTAGCCGCAGGCTTGCCTTCGACCTTCCGTGATTCACCTTTTGCCAGGCAGGCGGAAGCGAAGCGTTTGAAGCTCACTCACAGCCCTGCCAGCGTAGACGAGCTCACAGCTTACCTGGCGCTCGATCCCATTGAAGAAGGCGCTGTGGACCCGATTCAATACTGGCTCGAGCGACGCTTCCAATTTCCGAACCTGTCAAAGCTGGCCTTCGACACGCTTGCCATACCTCCGATGGCTGACGACAACGAGCGCTCATTCAGTTCCGCGCGAGACTTGATCAGCTACCGCCGCAATCGTCTGAAGGAAGACCTAGTAGAGGCTTCCGAATGTCTTCACAATTGGTACGGACGTCCTGAAGCAAACGCGGGTCCAGTGAGTGGGAATCGCGTCTGGGGGAACGAAGAAACAGGAATCACAACGGAAGATATGTAGACAGATTGAAAATGGAGAATTTTGCGGTACTTGCCTATTTGGGAAGTGGTTTCCAATGGTCATTTTGGTTCACGAAATCTCGTAAAGTGGTTGGTTCGGTTTTGACCCCAAAACCGTAACCAACCGAACCAATAAGTTCACTG
>NW_027191503.1:0-99457 GCF_011745625.1 Cladosporium halotolerans
CCCCCCTCCGTAACACAACATCATCGTCCCAAACCCCAGACCCCAGAACCCCAGCTCCCAGCTCCCCCTCCCATCCCAAACCAACATCGCACAGCCTCAAAAACCGCAGCCAGCACCAGCGTACCTACATCCGCGCGCCGCGCGCCGTAAGCGCAGCGCGCAGCCCGTGGCTAGATCCGTACATGTAAAATAGTAAGCCGCACAATCTCCAAACCCCCCGAACGGCCCAAGCTGAGCGAAAGTGCGCCAGGACCGGGGCTCTACAAAGCTACAAAAGGAACACAGACGGCCGCACCTGCCGGCTCGGGGAAATCAGACGTGGGAAATGTCGATTGATTTGTCAGGGCCCGTGGGCCCCTGTAGTAAGGCTTTGATTCTCGCGTGAGAGCGACGTGGCTATCTCAGCTAATAAGTTGGTAGGGCAAAGAGAACAGACAGCAGCTAAGTAGTGACTCGCCGTCTGGCGGCTGTGGGGCGCGCAAGAGGGGGAGAGGAGGGTATAATCATCAGTAAGGCAAGGAAATCCATCGCTCGCTTCCTTCGCCGACGTTGCTGCAATGCCTGGACGGTTTCCTATCTTTTTTTTTGTAATGTCATCCTTTCTTATGTTCCACCGGGTCTCACTCTGCTTCATCTCCCGGCCTGGGAACCATGCTTGGTAAGCCGAAATGAAGCTATGCCGCCTCGTGTCAACGCCGAAGAGCCCGCATCAACCAGTGCGGGTAGAGTGGTGTACTTACCTGCCAGCTCTTCGCACTGGCGCGCCGAATCTTCGTCGTCGACGGGCTCGATCAGCCGGCCAGCCCATCGGGGGCTTGTTTTTGTTGTTTTTTCGAATAGATCTCGACGATCTCGTAGGGTTCGCCGAGTTTCAAGCCAGCGCGTCGGCATCGGTCGCGCGGTCTTTTGTGTCTTTGGGCGTGTCCATGCCCGCCTCTTGGGTCTCGTGGAGTCCGATGTTCTCTCGAGCTACACGTCAACGTCAGGCGTGGCAAATCCAAGGACGCCTTTCAGCTCAGCTAGATTTTGAAGCAAAAAGGAACAAACATCTTCCGACACCTGTCCGTTGTTGGCTTGCTCAGGGCCCTTTGCCGTTAGCGTTGCCGTTGGGCAAGCCGTTCTCCGACTGGCGGCGTTTGGCGGGGTCTTTGTTTTCCTGCGATGGGATGTCAGCGATCGAAAGTTGTACTGCACAGGGCGGTCGAGAACAAATCGCTGGAACTCCGCCCTCAAAAAAGACACGTACATCGAGTCCTGCGCCGGAGACCGTGCGTTTGTTATTCGCCGGCGCCGCCTGTGGTGTGCTCTTGGCCGCCTTCGATTTCTTAGCCCGTGTCGGCCGAGCTTCGCCTTCTCCGAAGAGATCGGCTGGGAGGTCGTAGCTTTACAGATGTTAGCGGTTGCATCTTGGTGAAGGTGTATCAGTGGAGCGGATGGCATGGGAACGTACTTGCGGATGTGCGTAACGCGGATGGAGTTGATGTCAGGGTTGTAGAGGTCGGCGCTGGTGACGATGTTCTTGTAGTCATGGATGGCATAGGAGATGTCGAGCGACTTCTGGTTCGGCTTTAGGTCAATGCCGACGTAGTAAGTCGTTGTGTAGATCTTGTGCTTGCCATCCTTTGCGGCCTCGCTTGAATCAGCACCTTCCGCGACGGGCACGGGCATGCCCTCGGCATCCGTCTGAGCAGCGGCTTGCGTTTGCACATCTCCAGCCGTCTCAGTCGTCTCAGACTCGTTGATCTGATAGTCGAGACCGCCTTGTAAAACGGTATCTGTTTGATCTCCAGGCAAGCATTCATGTACGCGATCGAAACCTTTGTTGAAAGGATGCGCGAGCTCGACGCTACTTTGCAGCTCCTCAATCTTCATGATAAGCCTGCGCAGGCGAGCCTGGCAGAGACCGGACCACGCTTGTTGCGCTTCTTTCGAATGACTAGCCGAAACAACCATAAGATAGTGCTTGTAATCTTTCGTGAAGAATGTGTGTTTCTGGAAGAGTTCCTTCCATTGTTTGGTGCCGGAGTCGGTAATCTCATTCGTGAGATCAAGGCCCCTCTTCAGCTCCTTCAGCAGAACCTTCTTGGTCGAAGGTCCTATGTTGTGCGTCGAGTTCATGGATGGGTATGCGGGTGTAATGATCGGCATGAGATGCTTCTTGTCGTGGAAGCTAGTGTTCGGATCCCACTCACGGAGCTGCAGAGGCGCGTCTTCTCTGTTTTGGAGTCTGACAGGATCCGGCCATCTCCAATTTGACATGAGCCAGAAGAAACGTGAGACAATGCGGGCGGCAGCGGCCTTCGGATATAGCTGGCAGACCTTTGCGACCATCATCGCGAACGCGACACCTCCTGGGAAACCAACGATGTTGCCATAGATTGCTCGCCGTTGCGCCCATAGTTTAACGGCGCGAAGAGCTAGTCGGAATGGCTTCGTTTGAGGGACAGACGTTAGGATGCGATCAGTAACACGAGTGCCGTTGACACATCGAAGATCAACTTCGTTCAGTCCACGGAGCAAGTTGTTGTCGGTTAATTGGAGTGAGCTAGGGACTGATGCGATCTGGAGATTCGAGAAGATCAGATCAATACTGATTCCGAAGAGCTCGATTTTGATGATCGGCACGCTGGCGTCGGGTACCGCGGTCAACTCTGTGATGTCCTTCGCGGCAATATTGCTCTTGAGCAGGTCCGGGAAGTATTTGAAGAAGTCATCGCGCGTGACATGCTTGGGTGCGACCACCAGTGTGTCAATATCCGATCCTGGCCCGTACACGCCCAAGCTGTAGCTACCATACGTGAAGACCTTGCCGCCTGCGGTATCCAGGATGGCGGAAGGGAGTTTCTTTGCCCTGCCAACAACTTGTACCAGCTCTTTTGTCAGTTTTTGTAGTTGCCGAAGAACGTTCTCCCTGATGATCATTGTCAGCGCATGCGGCAGCTCTAGTGCTCTTGCGACAGCCTACCTTTGTTTCCCTTCCTCGGGCGACTCGAAGTTCTTCTGCGCTTTGAGCTCGGCCATCAACCGGTCGCTGAGCTCAATGTCCTTCGGCGAGGGAGGGTCAATCGACAATGGCTTGAACGGCACATTGTTCTCCGAGTCCGCCATCTTGCGCCTTGAATGTTCGTCCTTTGCTCTTTCTGGGGCCCACGGTTGCACGATTTGCTGAACTGAGGTGTGGCTCGTGGCGTGCAATGAGTCGACCGTAAGGAGTGAGTATGCGCTACAACACGGGGTCCCGTGCGCCAGACGCCGCGGAGTGGTAGAACGAACTGTGATGGGATCGGAGAGCTGAAGACAAAACGGCGGTTGAAGGTCGGCGACGGAGCGATGATCAGTTGCGGCGCCTGGAGCAACGGCCCGCCCGTCGCAGCTGGCTTGTTTCTCCACGCAGGGGTCCCTTGGTTTCGGCTTGATACATGTGACAGATCACTAGAATACATGATAACACGCTTTGATCTAATTACACCATCATCACGATGCACACGTGCGATGATAACCCTTCCTTAGCGAGGGCTTGTATCGGGCAATAAATGCGACTATTGAGAATCTGCAAATATGTCTTGAACGAAGCTTCGAATGAATTCACAATCCGTGGTACATGACGGAAAATGCGCTCTGAATACGGATCACCGCCGATTAACACCATAACTCCGCGCTTCAATTGAAGGCATCCATAGGGTATCTCAAAAGTCCATGACAATGCCAGCGACGACCTTCTCCAGGTCACTCTTCTCCAGCCACCTTTCCTCGCTTTGGCTCGCGACCCCATTTTCAACATCCTCCTTCTTTGCCAAAGACGATCTTGCGATTGTCTCGCGAATATAGATCTCAAAGTACTTCTCTAACACAGCTAGTGCATGCTTATCAATTTTCGTGTCCTTCGAAGCAAAGTTCTCGTGCAAGAGGCGAAGGAGGAGAGGGCGGGGTATTGAAGGAACATCGCCTGATTGAGAAGGGACCCGCGGAGCGACGATGTCGTTGACCGAGCCCATATACGTGTCCATCTCATCTTCTGAGATAGAGAGCGGTGAAGGTTCCTTGCGATTTGGCGGGCGGCCAGGCCTTCGCTTAGCAGGCGCTGTTGGCTGAGGCGGTTGTCGTGGTCTTGCTGTGAGCGGGTCGTCGGCTAGGTCCTCCTCAGAGTCATCCGCTGCCTCCTTGTTTGTATTATCTGTCCGTCTGCTGGATTCATCTTCAATCCCATCCTCGTCCTCGTCACTATCGATGACGCGAGCCTTTCGCTTCGCGCCAGCGTTGCTCGTGCCAGCGGCTATTCCAGTGCGAGCAGAGGCAAAGTCTGAACCGCTTTTCTTCGCAGCAGGAACACTTGTTCTGCCTGTAGCTGGAATATTCGCACTCGGTGTCCTACTCGCGGGCCGTGAGGTGGTATCCGTGGAGGTTGACGCGACGCGGGGCACTTGGCTCGGTCGTTGAGGTTTGAAAGGCGGTGGTTTGCGTTTTGACGGAGGGTATGTCACTGTCTCCTTGGGCTCCTTTCGAGGAGGCATGCTGCCTTCGCTGTTCTTGTGTCAAGGACCAGATGACGGGCTTGTTGCAATGCGAACACTTTCAGGGTAGAGAGGTCAAGAAGCCTCGGCCATGCGCGTCACGTCACTGGCGCGGTGACATGTGACGCGGATTTAAATCCTGCATCTAATCTGATCGCGATCAGCAATCCTCCGCCCTCCCTTCGCGAAAGAGTGTACGTGGTCAACCACCACAGCTGCCTGTAACCTCACAAACTGTGCTGTCAAGTCGAATCTCGGGCGAAAGCGCGATGAGACTGAAACCGCACAAGTGAGCCGGAGAATGTACCATCTGGCCAAATCGCTGTACTTGCACGCTACAAGCAAAGAGGGTAAGCTTAGCATCACGTACAAGAGCTCTTACTTCAACGTGTGTTACAGACCGCTGACGAAATATCGACTGCAGAGTATTCCATCTTACTCCTCGGCCTCGACAACGCCGGTAAAACCACCCTGCTCGAGCAGATCAAAAGCTCATACAACCCGGAGCACAATGCGCGGCTGAACACAGTACCAACCGTCGGACAAAATGTCAGTCTGGTGGATCTTGGAGAATGTTACTTGAAAGTTTGGGACGTGGGCGGACAGCACACGCTGCGAGGCCTGTGGCAGAATTACTACAGTAGCTGTCACGCGATTGTCTTCGTAATCGACAGCACGGATGTAGGCGATGCGGACGTGGAAAAGATCAATGAGCATGATACTCCCGGAGGCGGAGGGGTGGATGTAGGACGACTCGAAGAGTGCAAGATAGTCTTGGAGTCTATCCTGGAGGACCAGCAAACCGAGGGTGTACCTCTGCTGGTCTTAGCGAACAAGCAGGACGCGGAGGACTGCGTTGAGGTGGTCAGGATTAAAGAGGGTCTCGTCCGGAGAGTCATAGAGGGCGAAAAGGGCGCGAGCGTACGAGACAGTAGGGTGCTGCCATTGAGCGCGTTGACGGGCACGGGTGTCAGGGAGGCTGTGGAGTGGGTGTGCAGCCGTGTGAAATGGAATAAGGAAGCAAGGCCACCAGTCATGAGGTGAGATTAGGGAATAATAACACCACGGTATTGGAAAGACACGTTCGATTGGAGGTAATCAAGGTTCGACCCCTACTATTTAAATCGGTGCGGCTCTGGCCCTCCTCGTCGACCGGGAGCTCAAGTTCTCCCACACACCTTGCATGGCACTGGAGTCGTTGAATGCATCAAATCGTATCTCGCGTTTCTCGAGCACCATGGCTTGCATTAGCTACCTTGAAAAATAGTCGTCCCTATATTCGTCGCTGCGAAAGAGCGTATCGAGATCTAAAACGATGAGGCGCCAAGCATGAAGCGCATCACGCATCACCGCCACTGCACTGCTTCACCCGGTTGCTGCGTTCAGGTAACTGAACCATCAGCCTCACGCACCATTTGCCCTATCAACAAGCGTATCCGCCTACACCTCCCTGAAACCCGTCACATCCGACCCTCCATCAAGCCACCCTTGCGACGCGGAAGCGGGAGAGCCCTTCCCACACGCGCCTCAAAGCCCCCCGGGACACCACCAGCGGCCTCAGCACCAGACTACCGGCATTCCGCGCCCCATATCTTCCTTATCGAACACGCGGTATCGCTTAGGACGCCTGCTTTTTCCTGCGCCGTGTTTCTGGAATCTCCGACTCTTAGGCGAAGGCCTGTCATTTCGTTTGTTCGCGCTACAAGCAGGCCCCCCTGGACAAACGGAGACACTCTCGCTGGCCGGGAGTGGCGGTGTGATATCGCCTTGCGTCGTTAGAACAGGGAAGTTATTGACAACAGTCGCTGTTTGATGGGCGGTGACGAGATGGCTGTCATGGAGGTAAGGCAAATTTCCTTCATTTTTCCCAGGAGAAGTACCTAGGACCATGCGCTCCTTCTTCCCACTCCAACCTGGGCCGACTCAACGTTGCTGTTCATCCAATCCGGAGCCACGCCGGAATCGATCAAGAAAACCAACTGTGAAGGGCAGTGGCGCTGCTGGTAGCCGCAACAGCGTGATGTGATCAGTCACTATCCCGACAGTAACGGTGGTGTTACATTTGTTGCCATTTGTGTAAGTCTATCAAACCAGAACCTCCTTCGCTCGTGTCACATCAGCCGTATGGAAAGACGAAATAGTCCTCCGTTATCGTTGCGCATCTGTTCTCGCCACCAGGCCGGCTACAAAACACCATCTCAACATTGCCACTTGACCTTCGATTCCCATTCTAACAGTTGTTTCCATGTCCAGATCCTGCCATGCATACCCTCTTCAGCTCGAATATCCTTAGCCCGCCGCCTGCCCCAGCGACCCAACAGAACCCCTTTGAGTTGCTTTTCAACTCGGCAGCGACGAGCAATTCGACAGCTTCTGCCTCAAACTCATCGGCACACAGCTCACCGATCGAGTACAATCTGTTGACACGACGCTTGCAGGACGAGCGACGCGCAACTGAAGATGCTAGGCATGTCGAGCCCACAGCTGTGCGGCGAAAGGGGCACCCGAAGCTGTTACTCATGGGCCAGCGAAGGTGAGATGGAATTGGTCCGGCGAGCTTTCTCGAGTTTAGCGACTGACTCTCAGCAGGAGCGGCAAATCCTCCATCCAGAATGTGATCTTGCAGAAGATGCCGCCCACAGAGACTCTTTATCTCGAATCAACAAATACCGTGAAAACTGTCTCGATGCAGTGAGTCCAATAGAACCAAAATGTTTTGCCATGTGCTGACGTCCGAATCAGATCTTTCGCTCAATTTGAGATGACGGAGGTTCCCTCACAACTCTCCATCGAATCTCCAGAAATCGCATACTCCGAGGCCAACTTCCGCGAACTAGGTACTGTCATCTGGGTCATCGACGTGCAAGATGATTACCTGAGCTCGATCAACTCGCTCGTGCACACGGCAGGTTTTCTCGCTGAGAACTACCCGCGAGTGCACTTCGAGGTCTTCATCCACAAGACGGACGGCCTGAGCGAAGAGTACCGTTACGACGCCTTTAGGGAAGTGCGGCAGCGCGTGCAAGACGAGCTCTCGGACGTCGGCTTCGGGCACCGAGAAGTCGCGTTCCACCAGACGAGCATCTTCGACCACTCGATTTACGAAGCGATCAGCAAAGTCGTGCAGAGGCTCTTGCCGCAACTGCCTGCGCTGGAAGCTCTGCTCAACAGATTATGCTCGACCTGCGGTATGCAGAAGGCATATCTCTTTGACACAGCGAGCAAGATCTACATTGCCACGGATGCGAGTCCGACGTTTCTGAAGGATTACGAGGTGTGCTCTGATTATGTCGATGTGATTGTCGACATCAAAGCCCTATACGGCTGGCAACAACCAGCGAAGAAGCCGGCAGGCGGCTCAGATGCCGACGATGAAGGTATCGGCGAGAGTGTTGTCACGTTTGAAAGGAACGGTGACACCTACATCTACGCTCGAGAGATCACGGAGTAAGTATCACCTCTACAGAATGTTTAACCTGGTAATCGGTGCTGACGCATACCAGACACCTTTCTTTGATCTGCCTTATGGGTAAAGGCAGTGGAATCGACAAGAGGGTTCTGATTGACTACAATGTCAGTCTGCTACAAGATGCCGTGGTGGAAGTGTTCAAAGTCTGATGAGAAGTTGAAGGCTCATCAGATCAGGAAATGCTTTGGTATCATATTAGCGTGTACATTTAAGCGCATAGTCGTGTACTCGTGTATTGTGCGGTTCGAAATCCCCTTCTGAACAATAGTATCCATGCCGTCGGACGTTTCCTTGATCCGTCGTCTCACATGTGCTAAAAGATCGTTAAGCGAGCTCAAGCTCTCGCAGAGCCCCACGGCCCTGCGGCCCACTCCCTCCGCATTGACCGTTGATGACCCTTGCCCTAAAACAAGCTGGCCATTTGTCACGATGCCATAGAAGCTCTTGCGCCAGATCACACCATCGCCTTTTACACGCTTCCGGTGCATGCTGATCGCACCAGTTGAGCGCTGAAGGTGCCAACGAACGAAGTTCGCTCGCGCCTCAACATCCCGTTGAATTCCTAGTTTGGCACGATCGGCCCAATACCCCTCCTTCTACCGGCGAGATCTACGACTTTCGAGCAACGTGCCGAGGGATCATTGCTTGCGGGCTGGTATAAGAAGCAGGAGAGTCGCTCTGTCAAAAACCGCAAGATTGTACCTGCCGAAGACTAGGCGACGATGTCCACCGACAACGATCTAAGAAGGAGGGTTGGACTTCAAGACAAAGACGCGACAGGATCTCAAAATGAAAAGAGTAATAAGGACAAGAAGAGTGCATCCAGCAGTGGAGGCGTAGGAGTAGTGGACGTGTTGCGGATATTGGGTGGGCTCTTCCTTCTCAACTGCCTGCTGAGCTACTTCATCACAAACGATTCCGTGCTCTGGGGCTACCGGCCATGGTTCGTTCGGCCGGCCGCGGTGATGCGATACTTGGTAAGAAATTCAGTACTCAAGTGCAGTTCACACAATCAGGATACTAACAAAATTCTACAGCAAGGCCCCGTCTCCCTAACCGATGCCGAGCTCCTCGCCTACGACGGCAGCGACCCAAACAAGCCCATCTACCTCGCGCTCAACGGCACGATCTACGACGTCACGGCCGGCCGCCGCGTCTACGGCCCCGGCGGCAGCTACAACGTCTTCGCGGGCAAGGACGCCGCGCGCGGCTTCATCACTGGCTGCTTCGCGGAGGACTCGACGCCGGACTTGCGCGGCGCCGAGTGGACATACGTTTCGGTCGACGTGCCGGGCTTCGAAGAAAAGGAAGTGACGCCTGAGCAGAAGAAGCTGAGGGAGCAGGAGCTGCGGAATGCGAGGAAGAAGGTCAAGGATACGATTGAGGGCTGGTCGAAGATGTTTAGGGGAGCAGGCGGGAAGGATTACTTTGAGGTCGGAACTGTGAAGAGGGAGCCGGATTGGTTGGAGAAGACGCCGAAGAGAGGGCTGTGTGCGCAGGCTCAGAAGAACAGGCCGAAGCCTAAGACGGCTGGAAAGGACGCTGGTGCGGCGTATAGGCCGGGCGCTTGAGATGTTGAAGCTGTGATCAAATAGATGCGTAAAGCGATGATTATCTCAATCGGAAGGACGTGTTCTTCACCACTTAACGTCCTTGCATGTCCCAGTGAGAATGATAGCTTTGGGTGGCTAGTAGCATGGTCGTGTACTTCCATCAGGCCATTCTCTTCGTGGTTTTCGCATCGACGAGCTCTGGTAACCCTCATACACACCGCATCACATGGATAGCCTCTCGTTATGATAACGTAATTGAAACGGGACAGCAATTCAGCGGAAAAAAATGTGGCAAGCGGTTGATGTCAAGCTACCTGCTCCAAACCGCAGTCCTCAATACGCCGTGATATCATGCAATGCCACCAACCCAAACTTCATCTACTCCTGGGCAACAGCGCGGGCTGCAGTCACATGTTAGTGTCCAGTGATTCCGATAGTTGTATCCTCGAGTTGAACGTACTGTAGATGTTGCAGGTGTTGTGACCGACAACCTTCTTGATTGTGCCCTGGGCTTCGAGATCGTTCAGGGCCTTGCGGGCGAGGGAGCCGTTGATCTTCAGGCGATCGACGAGGACGGCGACGGTGATCAGACGGTAGGACTGGACATCCTTGTTGAGACGCTCCTGGAGGGTCTTGTCGAGGATGACGGCGTGGACGGCCTTGTCCTTGACTATTGTGCGAATCTACGTTAGCGCTCGTTCCATTCCGGATATCCTGGTCGGCTCGACGACGTCGCTCGATGTCTCGGTTGTTTCGATATCGTGCGCGATGCGAGACGGTGTTTAATGTTGTCGCCGTGTCGCACGGGGGGAGATGGAGGATGGTGTTCGCGTACCCTTGCCCTTGGACCACTTCTTCTTTTGCTTTCCGGCGGGAGGCTATTGCATTGTTAGTACGAGCAGCCTTTCGTCGCTTCCAGGCGCGGCGGGCACATACCATGATTGTTGTCTGTCCGAGGAGAGTAGTTCGATACGCTGTGGTCGGATGCCCGGTTTGAAAAGGAATGAGTGCGGCTTTCCGTGGCTTGGCGAGCGGGGAGCGAAATTGTGCGCAGCCAGAACGTCACGTGCGGGCCGGCTTTGTGCCTGCCGTTTGGCTTTCACGGCTTTCAATTCTGGGGGACCCAGTAACGTAGTGCCAGCTTTGGACGTCACTGGATCAACCTTCAAATTGATGGTGTATGGATAATGTTCAGTTTGACAATATTGCCGCTATTGATGATCACTAGTACTGCCCTCATATGATGCTGATTGCTGCCAAACGCTCGCAGTATGGAACCTGCAAGATTTTGGCACAGAGACGAATCGCTATGCGCTCAACAGCCATCTCGACAGCCAGACCGATTACGGCAAGAGCAGTAGCTGCTCTGATAATCACGGTGGGCGGCGGCTACTCTTGCTCGCTTTTTGGAGTGTGTAATCGATCTTCCGGCACTTGGCTATTGCGAAGTGCCTTGGCCAAGGCTGTGGCCTCATCGAACCCATTGTTGATGATCTGAATGTCATCCTCTTCTAACAGCTGATGGTCGCCGTCGTGAAGCTTCTGACCTGAGCAATTCGGCAGGTGCAGTGCTGTCTCAAGGGCAGCGTTCTCACCAAGCCCACCGTTCATGCTGCGGACATCTTCATCATTGAAACCTTCATCTGCTTCCCCCTCAGGTTGTTGGCCTGTGGTTGTTTGCGTGTTTAGCATAAGCACGCCGCCCAGACCACGAACTCCGGATCCAGAGCCGTTAGCGCGCAAGAGTTTATTAGGAGACTCAAGGGTGTCCAAATATCTTCTCTTGCCGCCAGCCTGGGTATTTGGGGTGGCTCTGGCGAATATACTACCGTCCATATCGACGCTTTGTGGTCCACTTCTGCTTCCCAGACCTCCGCTCATGAAAAGATTTGATCGCTCACTAGACGGCCTCTCGTTATAGCCATCTTCTGGTCCACTCGGCCCGGGACGCATAGGTGGCCTCTCGTCAGTTCCCGGACAATCTGGCCTATTGGGGCCTGATCTGTTTGGTGGTCCTCTGCCATGATCGCTATCATAGCCAGATTCATCTGATGAGCTGTCACTGTCTGTCGGTTTATCCGGAAGACCTCTCGCAGTCCGAGCTTGTTTGCGCCTCGTCGCGTTCCGTGACCTGCGCTTGCTCTCTTGACGGCATTCTCTTTCGAGCGCCTTCCGCCTTGGATCTTTGGATTGTACCAACTCCAATTTGATTGATTCGATATCATCCGCATTCTCAGCCATGAGGTAGCTCCAGGCGAGCCAGAGAATCTTCCTCTGCATCAACTCTTTTTCTTTTGGTCTACTGCTGCCGAAGTATCTGGGGTCAAAGAGGGACTCCCAAGCCACTTCGCCGAGCATAGGGTCGCCAGGGACTGGTTCACCGTGAGGTTTGGAGTGAAGAGCGATCTCTGGCACATAGTTCACATCCTCAAGGCTGGCCTCGTCGATGATGGGCGCAAACCAAACTTCGGTCCAGTCGCTGCGCCTTCGGTCCAGTCGCTGCGCCGAAGGCCCACCAGTATCCGCTGACGAGATGCTCTAATCACCATGGCCTTCTGAGTGGTAGACGGTTCTCTTCGGGGTAGCGTTCACTGTATTTCGCAACGATCTCTCAGCTTATTCGTGAAGAGGTTGTCCCGGTTGAACCTCTTCTAAGATAGTATAAGGTTCTGAGTGTGTCTGTTGGATGGAGGCGATTGTTACAGTGTCGGAGAAGTGGAGGGATGACTGAAGTAATATATGGACCATCAGACACATGTGAATGCTTTAATCTTGATCCCCACGTGAGTACTTGACCAACGTTCAATGCGACATGTTGGCCATTCAGTAAGTGATGCTCCTGATGTGACGTTGGGAGTGTGAAAAAGTTATAAGGAAAAATTAAGCTGACAAAAGATCAGGCACCTGCTGTTGTTTAGAAAAGAAGTCTTGGAACATACCCCAGGGGGTCATGTATTCAGTTTTGGTGTTCTCGAGTAATGTGTTTGTTTATTTGAGCCTCATCCTTCGACACGTCGCTCCACACACATGCTTACCCAAGTTCTGCGCACTCGAAGGGCTTCTCGTCTGCTGGCTCTGATTCATTTCACAGCTTTTTCGGAACCGGCCCGTGCATCACTCGGGGGGTCCTGATCTCCACGAGTCTCGAATACTTCGAGCTTTATGCCTGAGTGGCCAACATCACTTGTCGGAGACCCTCAACCCATCCTACAACCTCGCACCTGCCAATCCCCTCACGACCAGCTCCACAACTCCAACGACGGAAACCTCACCGGCGACGCGTGCCCCTCATCATCAACCTCCATCGGATCCCCAAAATCACAACCTCCCCTCCCACCCCTCCCCTGATCCTTCCTCGGCAACGGCCTCAATCTCGTCCTCCGCCCCATCTCCCCCATCCCATACAACTCCTTCTCGACCCGGATATAGCACTGCAACCGACTGATCTCATTGACCAACCACGCGATCTCTTCCTTCGCCGCCCGCAGCAGCCCCACGCACTCCTCCGCGCCCATCTCGTCGACGTCCGTCGGCAGCACGGCGTCCCAGTCCTCAGGCCGCGACTTGTAGTACTCGCCTTGCCGGACTTGGATGTTGAAGTCGTCTGCTTCGACGACGAGGAGCGAGATCTGCTCGTCGAGGGTGTCGGTGATCTCGTTGATTGCGGCTTGCAGCATGACGCGGAGCACGAGGATGGAGTGCGAGGTGGGCGAGACGGTTGTGTGGGAGTCTTGGGTTTGCGAGCGGAGCCAGGCTTTGAGGTCGTTGAGCGGGGAGAGCTCAGGGTCGGTGCTGTAGAATAGGAAGTTCCAGTCTTCGGGCATCATTGGAGCGGTGTGCAGGCTTGTGATTTGAATTGTGGATCTGTTGCCTTGTTTGGGAAGGGTCTCGAATGATGATAAGAGTCGAGATTGGAGTTGCAGCTTTGCACGAACGAAGCGTTGTTGTATATCAAGTCTCGTGAAAGCACGGGAAAGCCAGCGTTGTGTCATGTGAACACAAGTACTCATTCACGTGCGAAGTAGCATTTGCTCGTGAATAGGACCGACCAGAACTGTTCGCCGCAACCCGCTTCTAGCCGGCTGGGAAATATCAGCCTTCACTCTCAGTAAAAACCGGGATGTTGCAAAGCACATGTATTACGCTGTCATGAAATGTATGGTATATCACGCAGATCCGCCACCCGAATCACCCTGTACATCATTAACCACCACCTACTGCTGATACACGTCCAAACTAAACTGCACAGGGAACCTCTCGACACCCGGCACATCTTTCCTCACATACACCGCCGGGCTCCAGCCCAAACAATGGAAGCCAGCAGAACCAGTCTGATCGATCTGGACCTCGACCCGCTGCCTCGGGTCACTGAGCACATCGACCCAGATTTCACCAGGCCTGCCAACCTGCATCTTCTTCGTCGACCACTTGTTATACGGCCCGACGCTGAGCACAACAGCGCAGCCAGGGCGGTCGTGCGTGCCCGCCCGCGTCCAACCGACGACACTCTGCGCGTCGAAGTAGTCCGTCTGCTGGCCGTAGGCGAACATGCGGCGTGCGAAAACCAGGTCAGGGAGGAGGCTGCGGTTGCCGGAAGTCAAGCAGGCGGGCGGTGAGGCCTGTTTGCCGCGAGTGCCGTACATGTCGCCCCAGAAGACGCAGGGCAGGCCCTCGGCGCGGAGGAGAATGAAGGCGTAGAAGAGGGATTTGAGGCGGACGTCGATGGGGGTGGCGGCAGCTTGGCCGGGCTGCGTGTCGTGGTTTGTCACGAGGGTTACGGCGCTTTGGGGTCGCTCTTTGAGCAGGGAGCTGCGCATGATGGTTCGGAGGTCGGCGTTGGGGGAGCCCGCGACGACGTCTTTTGATACGCGAGAGAAGTCGGAGACGAGCGGTGCATCGTATGCGTACGCACCTTGTCCGACTGTGTCCAGCCACCTGGTGATCTTTGCGACTTTGCCTGTCCATACCTCGCCGACGATGAAAGCGTCGCGGCCCCGTTTGGCACGGCTGGCTTCATGAGCACGCGCAATCCAGTCCCGTGCGAATCCGTATGAAAAATGGGCGGCAGCGTCTAATCGAAAACCATCCAGACCATTCTCTTGGATCATCCAGTCGGCCCATCTGAACAGGTCTTCGCGGACGGCGGGGTGCTTGTGGTCGATGTCGGAGAACATGAGGTAGTCAGCGTTGCCGTGAAGATCGTCCACATCCTCAGCCCAGTCTTTGCCCGGCCGCTTCATTGCAATGGTCGATTTCGTGTCGGACTTCTTTCCACTCAAGAAACGAGAAATACGGTGCATGCCCTTCTTGAACAGGTCCGGATGCTCCTGGCCAGGTTTGGGGAAGTTCGCTGGATCGTCGATGATCTTGTAGATGGCATGCTTCTCCGCCCTTTGGTCCCAGTCGGTACCCGAGAAATGCTCAGCCCTCCACTTCATGGGTGAATATGCGCCGTTGCGGTTGTCGTGGTTGTACACGATCCAGGGTGTGATTTTCTTAGGAGCAGAAGTCTCTACTCTTCGGTCTAAAACGATTCCACCGTCAGCACCCGTCCACAATCTCTTGATTCCCCCTTCACCCCTTGCGAACTTATCACTCACCTTCACCATCCACCTCAACAGCCCAACACTCCATCGTAGTATCGCCCGCAGTCTTATGATTCAAAACCGCGTCCCAAATCCCCTCGACGCCATTTCCCTTCAACTGCCGGACCAGATCCCCCAGCTCCTCTTTACTTCCCCACTTGGTATTCCTTCTACATTTCTGATCGAACTCGCCCAGGTCCCAGTAGTCGTAGTGGTCGTAGCCGTTGCCGTTGCCGGATGGCTCGTTCGCTTTACAGCCCGGCGGCAGCCAGAACATTGTCAGGCCGAGGCCGGCGAGCGAAGGCGTGAGGCGCGCGAGGCGGGCATAGTGGGAGCCGGGGGAGTGCGATTCGTTGTGCGAGGGCTTGTCGCTCTTGGTGTGCCATTCGAAGGTTTGGAAGAGGGTTTGGTTCTGCGGTGTTTGCTGCCCCTGGCCGGGGAAGTGCATGGTTGCGATCGATGTGTGTAACGATTGCTGATAATTGTACAAACTACTTCCCCTGGTTATGAGACAAACTACAAGGTCACCCCAAGTCTCGTATCCGCGAAAGTATATCCTGAAGACCGTCTGACAGCCCTGGCGACGTCAGGGCAGACCCACAGCAAAATCCGCCCATCGTTGCGCCGGGCGGCGCGGAAGCGCGTACGGCGGTCAACGGCCAGTGCCTTGGCCATGCTATGCCATCCGGCTCGGCGAGGGCGATGTTGTCGGCGCGAGGACCGGGGTGGTGCCAGGTTTGCAGTCGGATGCGGTGAGCTGCTGGCAGGCTGGCAGGTCGTCGGCCGAGGCAGGAAACGCGCATGCGGGCTCGTGGCAGACGCGCTGCGAGAGAGCCAGTGGAACGGCGATCGGCCCTGATCGCCAAGCGCCTTCATGCGCAGGTACGGACAAGGCGTGAAAAGTCGTAAAACTCAATAGTCACCATTCCTGTTCGCGCACAGTTCCAAGCTGTGACGGCTAGAGTCGACATGGTAGCTCAAGGTGGAAATGGCCAGTACAAAAAAGAAGACAGAATGCATTACATCTACGCCCGTGAGCGCAGCCCGTGTACCTATGATACATAGCGTCCCAGTGTTCTATCTTCTATCCAGCAGGCATATCGCAACATTGCCGGCCAAATAGTCATGCATGAACGCTTGAAACCAAGTACCAAAACCCCCAAGTCTTTTGTCGTGCAAGGCTCCGTGCGCGAGCACGTCGGCCGCCTCGCGTTTGCTTTTTATGTTCCAGAGAATTGACTGTATCCTCTATTACATTGAATTGATAACTCCTCTCCAATTAAGTGATGCGCTTATTTGGCGATCTCGACACCACCGACGGCGCCAATGGCCTGGAAAGATTGTTAGTGGAAGTCAACGTGATGGACTGTGCAATGGCTTCAATCTTACCTTCTTGATGTCACCGTAGATGGCGAACTGACCGGCGGTCAGAGTACCAACCATGAAGAGACGGGCACCGATACCGGAGAAAGAGCCACGGAGACCGAGCTCCTTGGCGATCTTGATGAGACGGCTGGTGGTGCCCTCACCAGGAAGAGCCTGGGTCTTGTTGATCTTGGAAAGCATGGTGTCGGCGGGCTGGGAGATGATGGCGGCGGCGAAACCGGCAATGAGACCGGAACCGAGGTTGACGGCGGTGTTGGTGCCGGAAGAGGCAGTGGCCTTGTCGACGTAGTTGGCGTAGATGGCCTCAGCGACCTTCTCGTAGACGACGAACTTGGACATGGTGTAGGGGATCCTGTGGAGATGTGAGCGGTTGTCCCGATATTCTCGGTGCGTATTCCTCAACTTACTGCTTGAACAGAATGGGGCCGAAGCCACCGTAGAAAGCACCAACACCCTCCTCCTTGGCGATCTTGGAGAAACCAGAGACGAGGCCAGAGGCGAAGGTGGGCTGGGAAACGAGACGGATACGGGTGGCCTCGAGAGGGCAGAGGGCAATGTCGGCGAAGAACTCGGCGGCACCAGCAGAGGCGAGGTAGACGGCGGTGCGGTTGTTGGCGGCAGACTCGTAGCCGAGGAGGCCAATGGACTGCTGCTTGAAGAACTCGTAACCACCGAACTTCAGGGCACCCTGGAGGAAGTAACCAGCGAAGGTGGGGCCGGCACCAGTGAGGAGAGCGCCAGCGCCCTCATTCTGGATGACCTGCTTGAAACCGCCGATGAAGCCGCGGTTGTAGGTCTGGGGGTCGAGCTGGATGCGGGTCTTGACGCTGTGAGCGCGTTAGCGGGCTGCGCTCGCGCATTGCGACGTACGGTGTACGCGGCGGGTGACGGCGGCGAGAGCTTACACATCGACGGGGGTGAGGCCACCGTGGGTGACGGAGCAGCAGACAGCGCCGGCGAAAGCGAAGCGAGAGTAGAGGGCGAGGCCAGACAGCTTCTGGGGCTCAGCGGCCTGGACGTTCTGCTTGACAGCGTCGATCTTGGCGCTGCCAGTGGAGGCGGGCGGGGCTTGGGCGGCCATTGTAATTGATGTGAGGTGAGTGGAGATGGAGTGAGGTGATGTGGTGTGGTGGTGGGAGTAGGTAGGTGGTGCAAAGGGAGAGGACGTATAAGCTTCGATGTTTTTGAGAAGCCGATAATTATTCGGAGGAGCGGCTAGGCGGCGCGTTGGGGCAACCCCCGTCGCCAATGAAAACGGCACGCGCTATGACGAGCTGTGGCACTCCCGCGCAGTCGCCGGTCGCCCCGGAGCAACGCCTTATCTTGACAGGCCTACCTATACTCTACCATCTGCATAAATATTTCTCTCGCACTGGGCCGTACATGTCGCCCGGATCAGCTCATCGAAACACCTCGGAAAATAAGCGATGCCATTGTATATCGTCCTCAGGCCTCACAAACGAAGTGAGCGCAGAGGCATGCCGATTTGCATGTGATCCAACTTGTTACGAAAGCATTGGTTTGATAGGCATCACATTAGGTCGTCGGCTTCATTGGCCATAGTGTCAGACAGGCTCACTTCTCCAAAGGTGCTTAGAAATAGCTGAGAGGAGATGAGTAGTATTCATTCCAGCCTTCACTCTTCAGGCCCCAACCGATCATTTCTTCCAAGAGCCAGCCCCAATGCCACCCAACTGGGCCAATGTCTTCTCGGGACCCTTCGCATCAATCAACAAACGCATTTCAGGGTCGCCTTTCTCCATCTACCAGTCGTCAGCATATTGATCATTCTCGCAAATAGTCTGCAGCTTCTGACTTACAGCCTTTTGATACGCTGGCCTGGCTGCGACATCCTGCACCCAGCGAAGGATATTCGGAAATCTTGTGAGATCCAGCGGCGGACCCCAGTACCTCTGCGTAGTAATCGTATACATCGGCATGATATCCGCGGCCGTGAACTCGTCGCCAGCCAGCCACTTGCTCTTTTTCAAGCGGGAGTCCATCACGCCCAAAGCGCCGTTGTGCAACCTGTCATCCCTAAACGCCTGAACCTTCTTGTCGTCTGACGGAAACATCGCTCCAACCATCTGAGGCTGCAACGTCGCGTTGCTGAAGTGGAACCATTGCAGGTACTCAGCGTAGTTGCTGGCCGTCGGCTTGACGGCCAGGCGACCGCCGCCGTACCGATGGATGATGTATTCAACAATCGCACCGCTCTCGGCGAGCGTGATGCCGGCATCAGAGTCCTCGACGAAAGGCGATTTGCCCGTGGCGTTGCCGGGCACTGCTTTGAGGGAATCTGGCGAGAGCATAGGAGACCGGGTGTGATGAACGATCTTGTAGGGAATGTCAAGTTCTTCGCAGAGGAAAATGATCCTCTCCGATTGAGAAATACCGAGGTGATGTATTGTGAGGACCATATTTGCGGTTAGTACTGTTCAATGGCTTCAGATCTTCGAAAACAGTCTAATGCTGGAGTGCGATGCCCTGCAAAGTCAAAGATACAAGGTCGATCAGGAATTCATGCAGTTTGGCCGAGAGTCCACAAGCTGGAAGAGCAGATATATGTTAAGTGCGAGTCTCGATGCCACGGTGCGATTTGGAATCGAATAAATACCTGCTCCGCAAGTTCAGCCCCACCTTGCGGTCATAACAGTTGCATAAGGTTTTCGGGCGCCCATCTTCCGTAGCTCTTACGATCAGCAATCAAGATGGCCAAGGTGCCTCTATTCCATTCTATGGATTGTCTCATGTACTCGATCTGGGCCTTGAAATGGCACAATGACTCACGCGAGCTGGGCCAGCTGATGGTAGGAGGCTCTTATCGTTGACCAATTGATCAGTTGTAGCGAAACAGCTGGCGTGCGCTTTCGCTTCCTTCCGAAAGCGAGTGCTTAATGCCGGACAAGAGCATCTTCCAAAAGTCATGCAAAAGCAGGTCATCGGAGATTATACTTGACAGGGTCTCCCACATAGGCAACCGCAAGAGAACGACCTTCACTACTAGCTGATGAAGGGTGGACTTTGAACCAACCAAGTTTGGCTTTGTGGAGCTGTTTCTGCTACGGTCGACTACATCTAAGACTTTCTCAGCTCATCTTGGAATACGAATCTGGGTTAGCGTGCCTGGTAGAATCCACTCTTCATCCTGCCACGGGATATCGTCCTGTCGCTGACCGGACATTCCTCCCGTAACACCGCATGTCAATAATTGGTCCATCGTGTCAAAACGGACAAACAGCACGGCTGCGCTCGCAAATGCTCTGCCGTGTAGTCAGGGAGCGTGGGAGGTGGCCGGCGGACTTACACGCCATACCTAGCTCCGTTCGATGCATCCTTCAAGGAGTGCATAAGGATAGGACGTCTTCTCTCGCTTGCCCAGGTAGTCACCATCTTGTAGCATTCTTGCGTCTCCCGATCAGTTATTCCAGCTCACTAGACAGTTTCATTGTCATTACCCAAAGATCGCAAGCAAGATGTCAAACAACAACCACTTGAAGAACATTGCCATCGTTGGCGTAAGAGCCTCCCTGTGTTCACTTGATTCGAACTCAGCTGACGGTACTCCTAGGCCGGTGGCAACAGTGGCAGCTTCATGGCCCAATCCCTTATTGACACTGGTCGCTTCACTGTCACTGCAATCACGCGCCCAGAAAGCACCAGCAAGCTCCCTGCAGGCATCAAAGTCGCTAAAGCCTCGACCAACGACCATGACGCTCTTGTCTCTGCCCTTCGCGGTCAAGATGCCCTCATTATCACCCTCAGCGTCACCGCTGCCGCGGAAACGCACGGCCAGCTCGTCCGTGCTGCGGCCGACGCTGGCGTGCCGTGGGTGCTGCCAAACGATTGGGGCTTTGACACCACGATCGATGAGGTGGTCAACGACATCCCCGGCGCTTCAAAGGGACCTAAAGGCCGTCGAGATGTCCTTGACACAGGCGTCAGCAGCTACATCTCTGTCACCACTGGATTTTGGTACGAGTGGTCCCTCTCCATCCCGTCGGCTTACGGCTTTGATTTCGCCAGCAAGACGGTCGATTTCTGTGACGATGGCGAGACGAAGATTTCCATCTCGACATGGCCTCAAGTTGGCCGAGCGGTGGCCGCGTTGATGAGCCTTCCGATCAAGCCTGAAGGCGGAAACACCGAGCGCTGCCTCGAGAACTTCAGGAACAAGATTGTCTACGTCAATTCTTTTACTGTGAGCCAGAAAGACATGCTTGACTCTGTCTTTCGTGTGACCGGCGACAAGGTCGAAGATTGGACCATCGTCAAGAAGCCCGCCAGGGAAAGACATGCCGCTGCGGCAGTTGCGTTGCAAGGCGGCGAGCGCATGGCGTATGTGCGCGTGATGTACACGCGCATTTTCTATGACGACGGAAACGGTGACTTTGAGACGAGGAAGGGAACCTCCAACAAGCTTCTCGAGCTTCCGGAGGAGAGCCTTGACGAGGCGACCCTTCGGGCTGTCCAAAGGGCCGAAGTGTCTCAGGCGGCATTCGCTCGGCTCGTCGAGGAAAGACTTGAGCAGGAGAAGAAAGGCGTCGCACTTTAGGCTAGTACACGAGTGACATGATCGGACTTAGGATGTTGCTTTCTCACCCATCAGCCTCAGCTTGATTGCTGACAAACGTCCCAAGTCTCTCGAAGGATCACTTGTTTGGCCAATAGGCGAGCTGCTCAGGTTGGACTGCAGCCACACACTACTTTGACACGGCAAGGGAACGAAAACGTGCTCAAAACTACTTTACATGCAATCCCAACCGTATAGTCTCACACGGTCTCTCCCCTAATAGACACGGGGATGGCTGTCCCGCGGGGCTATATGCTGCTGCCTGGTACCAGCTCACTCCTAGCAACACCCAAATGTAGGTCCAAGGTAGAAGCGTACAAAAGACCGAAAATATGTTGGAGCCCTGACCGCACTTGTGAACAAGCAATCTAACATCTGGTTCATTCGAAATTCGAACAACTCAACGCCAACGCGGTCTGACCGAACATGCGTTCGCTAACGGCATATGCAGTGTGTTGCATAGCAGCCCTTCTGATGTCTAGCGGCAAGGTTTTCGCCGCATACAACTATATATACACCGGTTACCCTCCCAAGTACTGTGTGTATCACAAATATGAACCTCCTTCAGTTTCACCTACGCTCTGCTAATCACCCTAAGGTGTCGGCAACAACCCAGGTCCAAACTCAAAGGCTCCCCCAAACAAATGGGGCTTTGTTCTTTTCCGTGCTTACGAGCCTCTCGATATCTTCGGTCCCTACGAAGCCCTCTATGCACTTTCTCGCGTCCACAAAATCGATATCTCCTGGCTGGCTGAAACCCTCGACCCGGTTACTACTCAGCCTCTTCTGGCCGCGATGAACCCCAAGAACAGCAGCTCATTCATCGGCATTCCACCGACACACAGCTACGCCACCGCTCCGCGCGACATTGAAATTTTACTCGTCCCTGGCGGGCTCGGATCTCGCTCGCCATACATCAACTCAACTCTGGACTACATCACCAAGAGCTTTCCCAAGCTCAAGTACCTGATCACCGTCTGCACTGGCTCTCTGGTCGTCGCCAGGACCGGCCTTCTCTCTGGAAAGCGAGTCACCACGAACAAAGCTGCTTTCAAAGACGTAGTCGCCGTCGATCCCTCTGCGCGCTGGATCCCGCACGCCAGATGGGCAGTCGACGGCAAGATCTGGTCCTCAAGTGGCGTCTCTGCGGGTATCGACGTGACTCTGGCGTGGATCAGCTGCCATTATGGAGACGATGTTGCGACCATGGTGACCAAGTGAGTATGCGGGTG
The DNA here is from genome assembly GCF_011745625.1 of Cladosporium halotolerans. Classification (NCBI taxonomy): domain Eukaryota; kingdom Fungi; phylum Ascomycota; class Dothideomycetes; order Cladosporiales; family Cladosporiaceae; genus Cladosporium; species Cladosporium halotolerans. The sequence goes on from NW_027191503.1 coordinate 22,310, forward strand.
TTTACTTCTCAGCTGTGCCTGGTCCCGATCACAAGCCTTGCCAAGCGAGCATTCACTAACGAAGCGTGCAGTGCCATGGAATACGAACGACACACCGACTCCTACTGGGATCCTTTTGCTGAGATCTGGAACGTCACTGCGCCCTCGGGAGCGTGAGCGAAGGGTGCAGGCTTGGCGTACACATGCAGCACAATAACTTGCTCAAATGGTCGCACGACCGCCGCAATTGCGAGCTGCACATGTGATAACGAGCCGAGAATGCGACAAAGCTGAGAAGGTTTTTTGTTCTGCCACGTGCGATATTATTAGGATGTATCCACTGATATAAACTCTGTAACCACGCTTCATGCCGATATGCTACTACAAGACAACCCTTCACAAGCATCCTCAAATTTGCACAATCACTGCAAGCATTACCAAGCATGGACATGTCAAGTATGTCAAGCTCTATGACAATGGATATGACCATGGACATGGCTGGTCCAACAACCTCGAGCGTAATGCCCTCGGCAACAGGGCAGGCCATGGACCACGACATGGGAGGTATGGGAGGCATGGTCAACAACTGCAAAATCTCCGTGAGCAGATCTCTAATGGAAATCACCGGCAACATGCCTTGCTGAGGTACCCTTAACAGATGCTATGGAACTGGAACACTATCGACTCTTGTACGGACCCTCCACTGATGCCTTCATTCCGCCACCGCTGACGAAAGTGCAGGCTTCATTTCGAGCAGCTGGCATATAACAAGTAAAGGGATGTTCGCCGGTTCCTGCATCGGCGTACTCCTCCTAGTCATGATCCTCGAAGCCCTCCGCCGTGCTTCCCGCGAGTACGACGCCTACATCGTCCGTTCACACCAACAGAGCATTGGCTCGCCGCAAGTCTTCCCGGCAAACCTCGAAGGAAGCCCTGGCAATGCGAACAAAACCCCTTCGACCCAATCAACCACGCCTCTCCTTCAACCGACGACGTTCACTCCGACGCTCTCACAACAGCTCATCAGATCTCTTCTCCACATGGCGCAGTTCGCGGTCGCCTACTTCGTCATGTTGCTGGCTATGTACTACAATGGGTACATGATCATCTGCATCTTCATCGGGGCATTCGTTGGTGCTTTCGTCTTTAGCTGGCATAGCATGGCGTTGCCGTGAGTTCTCCGAATCTTCGTGAGAACTGTGTGTGTCTGCTAATATGAGGCAGGGGAGATCAGCGCTCGGTGACATACTGTTGTGGTTGATGGTCGGAGGTGTGACTATAATGTGGGGCTCCGGCCGAATGTTACAATGATCTGGGAGCTGCAGCACGCCGATCGTGAAGACTTTGGCAACCTTTTAGGCTTACGAGTGGCTGGCATTATCTAAAGATTCCGTCTCCGAGCTTGAGTGTATCGGAGACGATAGGAATCGAGAGTGGTTTTCAAAGGCTTCTTAGAAAATTTCTCTTTTGAATTATGATACGATGACTCGTACAAAGTAGCGTAAGATGCCTACGAACTTTTGTGTAAGCAATGGTATGATCATCGTCATCCGCCCAAAGTGTGCAGCAAACCTGGCCATGAATCACCGTGCAGAGCAACGACACAGTAAGCAATTTGGTATAAAGACTGAGAATCCCTCGCAAGAAATTCACAGATAGGAAGGAACTCATGCTCAAATGTTGTTCTGGAAAAGTGAAGCAACCGTAAGGTAGCAACTCGTGCTGCTCGTTCGGCGGAATGGCTTATCTCCGAAAGCCGGACTCTTCCGATCCGATCACCGCCGTAGGGCTGAGGCTGGGAGTTTCTCATCCACTCACGCGTTGTTGGCGACACTTTCGAGCGGAAGACATAGAACCTTCATACTCGGCACATACGTGAGAAGAGTAAGGCTTACGTTGCATTGGGCGTAGTCTTACCTTCACTTTATGCTCATTCTGATTTTCCGTGCCGGAAATCCCCCAGCCGGGACACCGACTAACCCCGAGCATCATGGCTGAACGGACATCCGAGCATGGACTCGAGCTTCTGAGCTCGGCGACAGCGTACATGCAAAACGATCTGATAAGACAACCGCTTCCAAAGATGGAACCGCAAGACCCGCCGCGTCCACGTAAACGCCGTCGTGCCGCGCTCTCGTGTGAGCAATGCCGACAGAGAAAGCTAAAGTAAGTAGCCTCAAGGCTTAGAAAGGTGTACCCGTACTTCACAGATCCGGTGTAGCACTGTGGCAATCGCTGTTCCATTTACGAGGATGTTGACGTGGTTCTCATAGGTGTGATCGAAGCGATCCATGCGGCGCTTGTGTCAAGTCTCGTCTTCCAGCTTGCGTTTACAAAGACAACAGTGCTATCGTTGCACAGTCCAATGTAGGTAGGATGTCGTGACGACATACAATTCTCTTGAATGTGAAGCGCATCGGATTTGAGAGAGATATTGACATAGTCCAGGCGTCGAGAGAATTGCAAAGTCACACGCCATCACTTCCAATATCTTCTCAGCCTCACCAATCTTCGATTACATCTTCAATACTGCCACCTTCACCAGCTGTCACACAATCGCCTCTGATCCGACCAAGTGAGCAGCAGCACGCCGCGAAGCAACACCTCCCTCTTGATGGCCTCGAGCATATGAACCCGGCACCGCTCAGAGGCATCCGCGGAACTTACACGAAGAACAGGCTCTATGGCGAAAGTCACTGGACCAGTTATCTGACCACGTCCTCCATTGCTATCGAAGGCATTCGCGAGATCGCCCATGAGGGCTTCAGCGATGCCTTCGGCCTTCTCGCCAAATGTAAGGCCTTGGCCAGAGAAGTAAAGACCCAAGAGTCTCCCGATGATATAAAGCTCAGGGAGGGTGAGAGCCTTTTACCGAGCCGGTCAGTGGCAGACATGCTGGTTCAAGCCTATCTGCGGTCTACCGATAAAGTGTTCCACGTCCTCGATGTTCCACAGTTTATGGGCTTCTACGAGCAGTACTGGAGAGATTCCACGAATGTACCTCCAGGCTTTCACGCAAGTATGATACTTGTGTTTGCCAATGGTGCTGCTGTATGCCCAGATCACGGCCTCAGCCGCAAGAACATCATACACTGGATCTACTTAGCATCACGATGGCTCAATCAACCACGCGCAAAGATGCGCATGAACTTATGGAGTCTGCGCACCCATTGCCTCCTCCTCCTTGCCCGCCAGTCGAATGGCGTCGACGGGAAGATGACAGCGCTCTCGGCTGGATCTTTGGTTGTAACAGCGATGCACATGGGGCTTCACGTTGATCCTATCCATTTCGCAGAGTCTCAAGTGCCTCAACAGGAGTATGAGGTCCGTAGACGACTTTGGGCAGCCGTTCTCGAGCTGGAGTTGCAGGCCAACATTGACTCCGGAGGAAGACCACTGATAAGGGAAGACGACTTTGACTGCATGCCTCCTAGCAACGTTGACGAGGCTAGCTCGTCGAGCGCCACCAACCGACGTGCCGCCTCTCCGCTGGAAAGATACACACAGTCTTCAGTCCAGATACTGCTTGCACGGTCGATACGAATTAGGTTGAAAATCGCCAGATTTGTTAACGACTTTCGCCCTGCGCCTAGCTACCAGGAAGCGCTTGCCCGGAGCAAGGAGCTGGTTGAAGACATGCGCCAGAGCACAGCGCTCATCGAAGGCTGGCGAAAAGCCAACGCGCCAATCAGCCAATTCCAGATCGAGCTGTACAATCTTCTCATGCAGCGCTTCTTGCTGGCCCTACACTACAATTACGCGCTCAAAGCGAAAGACGAACCTCTCTTCTATTACTCACGCAAGATTTGCCTCGACTCTTCATTTTCCCTGCTATCTCCGCCAGTTCTACAGCGTGACCCAGACTTCTACCGAGCGGTGCTCCACGGCTGCAGCGTCTTTCAAGACGTCTATACCGCGGCAGCCAACTTCTTAAGCGAATACGTCTGCGCTGAGAATGCCAACACGTCCCTCCTGATGCCTTCGCCTGGCACATCATCAGAAAACCACCTCATCGCAGCCATAGAGGGCCACCTACCCTTGAGTCTGGCAAGAGTCGAAGCAGGGCAGACGAACGTCAAAGCTCAGCTACTAATGCGCTGTCTTCTGACGTTCGCCAAAGCAATCCACAACGGCACGGACGTTAAGAACGACCTTCGCAAGGCGATAAACATCTCTTTGGAAGATGCTTACGCTGCCCTGAGGACGAGGCTTGAGGGCTCGTCCCCGGCGTCGGAACCGGCGGGGAATATGCCGTTGGGCGACGATGTGTCGCTGGAGAATCTACTTGGGTGGCTTCAGGGTGATGACGTCTTTGGGTCTAATGGGGATGATATGTGGCTCAATGGGTTTGACTGGTCGGGTGGGAATGATGGCACGATGGCCGGGGAGGCACCCACGATGTGAGTCGGGGCAAAGTGGAGTCACAGAGACTTGCAAACTCTTCGGCTTGAGATACCAACAATGATAGAACGATTTCATTCAGCAAGCTATTTCCTGACTTAATGCTTTCCGCTCCTGGTTATCAGGTTTCTTCAAAGAAAGTCGAGACAAATGTGAGACGCACATGTGTTGTCTTTATCATGCTGACGAATGGATCGTCAACATATCGACGCTGACAGTGGGTTTGCCGATGTCATACCAAGCGAGGCATTGAGTGGTCGAACCTTTTCATCGGTCCGTTTCTCAAGCAAGCAAAATCGGTGCAGTACATGTCGCATTGCGGGCACCCGGGACAAGCAGGGGAAGCCAAGAGCAAGCGAGTGTATAAGGCACCGAGTGATGAGCCATCAGTCGCTCTATAAGCTAGAGGCTTACAGTTCGTGGATAATCCCATCCATCTCCTGAAGAGTCTTGATAAAAGCCTCATGATTGTCGTTGTACCTCACGCGGGTGTCAGACGTCGGAAGACGACAATACCATGCGTGGACGTACTTGCGGGCGTTAATAGCAGTCTCGAGCCATCCTTTGAGACGTTGGAGAGAATCGTTGAATATGGTGCCGTTACCCACCAGAGCGCGAGCAAGCATGATATACTGCTTGCAGGTGACGTAAGGCACGTATTGAGAGGAGCCTGGGCCGTCCTTGATGAGCTTTGTCTGCACACGGATGCTGATGATAACCCCACGGATATTCACGTCCATGAACGTCAGGCGACCGAAACCATCATGCTCGAGCTTTGAAGCAGCATGGTCGCGAAGCAGGTTGAAGACTTCGACGCCTGCCTCGTGAGCGAGGCCGACCAAGCTGCAGTGATCGAAAGGCAGACGCTCACCGTGCTTGAGCGGCTGGGGCATGTCGGTAAGGTTTCTGTGGGAGCAGATCGTGGGTTTTAGGGTGGAGAGTGAATGTGCTTCGGTCTGAGATGGTGGGTGAACCTTTACTGAAGAATCGGAAGATTGTTGACTGCACGGATCGAAGTAGACCCAGGGTAAGAATCCGATACTTAGTACACCAAGCTGTTGTTGCTGAAGGAGTAAGGATCCGTTTGCTTCACTTTGCTCGTACGCGGATGGTTTCGGTGCCACCAGTGTGGCCGCCCTGACTTTGATGGAAGCACCTAGGCCACCAAATGACGGGTCCGAGACTGAAGTATATTGCAAATTAGCACATGTGTCTTACAAGTCCGATTATGTGGATGTCGCCTTTGGCTTCAATCCCATTGCATTGGCAACTTACGTCGTATCCCAATGTGTGCGGTCCTCAGGCTTGCTGCTGTCTGTGATCCAAGACGTGTCGAGAACGTCAAAGTAGCAGGGCGAGCAAGTACTTGTGATGTGAACTGTTGACTGAGGCTCCCTAGTGCTTGAGCGAGCGTTTGCTTGCAGCCGCAGCTCCGGTTTGGCACGTGCTCGTGTTAGTGAGGTGTGCATTGCCCAAGCCTCAAGTCCGCGGAAGGGACTTGTTAGGACGTTGTTCTCAGGTTGTTGGCACTGCCTCAAAGTTGCAAAAGTGCAGATGAATGAGATCTCTGAATGTAGCGGTTCTTGTGAGGGCCGAAGCTTGCATATACATATGGTGATCTGAAGACAATGAGCAGATACCTTGGAAAAAGGCTCTCAAATCCAACACCTTACACGTGACAGTCCCATCAGTTTCCTGGTCTTACACTGCTAGTAATAATTCACTCCGTGTCATCTTCACCAAAGGCGTAACCAAGCTTCTCACCGACCTTCACATGCATTCCCTTCTCAATGCACCACTTCCAGCCACCCTTCCTGCCTTGGCCATCAGCACCCATGAACCCTTCGTCAAGAGTGGGTCTCCGGCCCTTGGGAGCCTCAAAGACCATCACAATAGTGCTTCCCAGCTGGAAACCACCCATCTCCTCGCCTCTCTTGAGAGGATGACCACCCAGCACACTCGAAGCAGCCTTGTAGGTAGCCTCTGCGTAGCCAGAATATGGCTCGCCCTTCTTTTGCGCCTCCTCTGCGGCATGGTCGGCTTGCGTGTCCGTGAGCAGGCTGTTTGTCCGAAGTTCGCGATCGAAGTTGACAACGATGGAGCCGACATTGGTGGCGCCGACGGGTGTGTAGGAAAAGAAACCATGCTTCCATTTGCCCAACAGGACTACACGCTCGTTGAGAGTGAACAAGCCAGGCAGAGTGCGGACGAGGTAGGGCGAGACAGAGTAGAGTTCACCAGCGAAGTGTCGTCGAGACTCGACGACCCATGACACCGGGGAGTGGAAGCGGTGGTAATCACCAGGAGCTAGGTAGACGACGCAGTAGTAGAGTGCAGTGGGAGTCTCGGGCTGGCCACCAAAGTAGTACCAGGGTTTCGACTTGGGTGAAAGAGCAAGATCTGCCTGCACAGCTGCTTCTGAGCTTGCACGAGACGGCGTACTTTGATCTTCAGCCTTGGTGACGGTTTCGTGAACCTTAGCACCCTCCCTTGAGCGCGGCTGGCCCTTTCCAGACTGAGCAGCACCCGAGAACAACGAGGGAAGATCATAGGAAATACCGTTGACTCGAGCAAATTCCTCATCCGCCTTGATCTTGTCTTCTTCGCCTTCCCTGATCCTAAAGCTGCTCGTCTGTGGTGCTCCGGACTGCCCGGCGACGTTGCTGCTAGGCTTTCCACTTTCGTTTGGCCTGTCTCCAAGCAGGGCGTCCACGGAATATGTCACACCCTTGACTTGTTCGATGTCACCATGCTCGATGACACCGAATTGAACAATCTTTCCGTCAGCCGGGGAGAGCAGAGCATTCGGGTTCGGATCCAGAGGTCGAGCGCCAGGCTTCAGCGTACGATAGAAGAACTCTGCGAGATTGCGAAATTTGTGCAGATCCTTCTCCTCAATTTCATCAAAATTGACACCGAAGACCCAACCATAGAGTTTGAAGCCAGGAACACGTAGGTAATATGGAATATCCATGCTGTTGAACTGGCCCCATAATCTGCTGAGCGCCTTCAGCGGCAGCGTGGACATGATCTGAACCGCCCATGGTCCGCTGGGCCTGATCCTGTGTCTTCCTGGCTGCCGGCCATCTCCTTCTCCATTATCATTCCTCCGCGCCCATTCATCGTCTTGTTTTTGATCGCTAACGTAACTCCGATAGAAGTGGAAGCCGCCGAGGAAAGCCACACCAAGTGCGATGGGAATAGGACTCCATATGATCTGTGTACCGTCTAGAGCTGTTCGAAGCCTTTTCCTGAAAGGCTCTCTTTTGTTTTGCGAGTGTCGTTGGTTGCGTGAAGACGAGAAGTTTCGACCCCTCGGTACCGTGGTCCGGCGATGAAGGGCGGCGCGGAAAAGAGGAGACGTCCGCCGCGAGAAGACCGGTGTCGACATGGTGGGTGATATGGCCCGATGTTTAATTACAATTTCATACCAGGAGGCCGGTGCGTGTTTCCCACGCAAATTCGCGATGAGTATAGTGCTGTGGTTGTCGAGCTCGGAGCCCGCCTTTGCTTCTTCTCCTTGTGCTTCCCCAGACCTGCCACATGACGTTGCGGCAGACTTCGCTAGCGGCCGGCCGAACAGCTTCCCTGCAGCTTCCCCATGAGGCTGATGCCAAAGGTCAAACGTTACAGCCAGCTGGTCACCAACAATTGCGCTCACCGATTGCCACCTCTCATCTTTGCAGCGTAATTTGCCCGGCGCGCTGTTGTTTCCATTTTTCAGCAATGACCGTTTGACATTCTTCTTGACTCCATCTTTTCTTGTAATTCACGATAGCCGTACGCAAATATGGCTCCGAATGATCCGCCAACGGAGATCACTATCAGAGTGAAAGTCCCTCCAGGGCATATTGCTGGAAGCAGCGCCGACGAATTCACACTGGGCGTTCTTCCGACATCCTCACACATCGGCGATCTTCGCCAGCAGATCCAGCAGCTTCTCCCATCAAATCCAAGCCCGGAACGTCAGCGATTACTATACTTCGGCCGAGCGCTCGTCGATAACGAGCAGACGATCGCAAGCGCCCTGAACACGAGTCGAGACACGAGTCAGACGGAATATGTTATACATTTGCTTGTGAAGGGTGAGCAGGATGCAAACGGTGGACAGACAGCTCCGAGTAGGAGGGTTCACAGCGCTCTGGGCGGAGGGCCTGGGTTGCTGAGCGCTGGGTTGCCGCAAGAGCAAGGGAACATTCCTCGAGCTGCCAGTCAACCTGAGGGCGCTGCGCCGCAAGGCTTGCCAACATTACCGCAAGGGCCACATCATCCGCCGTACAATCTGCAGCATGCACAGCACTTGGCGTTGCTCCAGCAGCGGCAAGCTCAGCAAATGCACATGCAGCAGCAGCTAGGTCGCCAGAGAATACCACCATTCGGCGTTCCACCAATGCATACCGGCAGGCCCCTAGCTGGACCTCCGGGTGCCTCGCCTTTAGCCCCAGGACAGCCATCACCGCAGCAGGGCGCACGCAGCGAGGATACTGTTGGATCAGATCAACGAAGCGCGGAACATTCTAATGACCACAACGCGACCGGTCAAGATAGGGCATCTGATCCAGACATAGCCCAAACCCAGGCAGGCGAAACCGGTCAGGCACCACGAGCAACTCAAGTGCCACACAGGCCGGTCAGCGGCCAGGGATTCCATGTGCAAGGCGTTGGCCCGGATGGAAACCGCTTTGAGATCCACCAGCAAACTCTCAATATTCCTTTCCCTGGACAGCCAGGTCCCTTTGGTGCTCCCATGCCACCGATGCCTAGCATGGGTCTTCCTTTTCCTTTGCCAGGCATGGCTCAGCAACGTCCAACAAACCAGCCACAACAACCGAACGCGCCCTCTGCGCTCGATCGTGCAAGACAGAATGTGACAGAGATGAGGCAGATGGTCGACGACATGCGCAATGCGAATGCGACAGAGGAGGATCGCACCCGTATTGCACGATTGCAACAACACATTCAAGCAGTCAACGACTACATTGATCCCTTTGGAGTTGGGAGGCCGAACCCAAGATCTCGTTCTTCCTCGCCATTCCCGCAGAGGATGGCCCAAAGCATGCGATCATCGCCAGCACTTGGGCTTAACCCTTTCATTCCACCGCCGCGAACACCTTCCAATCCCCTGATCCCAAGCCTGGTGCCAGGTGTACGGCAACAGCCATCGTCAAGTCGAGACGTCACTTGCTACCTACTGTCATCGCCTCAGGGACCTCAGGCACTTCTGTTTTCTCCGCAGCATGGATCATATGCCGGTAGCTTTCCTGGCGCAGCAACCACAGGTACCAGCATGCCAGGTAATGCTCCCACTGGGTTTCGCCGGACAGTACACGTGATCGATCCTCATGGCCAGCCGACTCCCACACCCACCCAGACCGCCGGCGCCGCGCATGGTCAACACGGCCAACAAGGCGCCGCACCAGCTGCTGACCCCGCAGTCGCAGTCGCGCACCAAGTCGCTCAACAGCTTAACCAAGCTCAGCAAGCTCAAGCCCGCCCTCCTCCTCAAGACAACGCTCTAGGCCCTCTGCAGCCTCTCCTTGCGCATTTCTGGCTGCTGTTCCGCGTCGTGATCTTCGCCTACTTCATTCTTGGCACGAACATGGGCTGGCGGCGCCCACTTGCGCTCGCTCTTATCGGATTAGGGTTCTGGATGATCCGCGCAGGACTCTTCGGAGAAGGCGGCGTGGCACGCCGCTGGTGGGACGGCATCGTCCGCGTGGAGCAGAGACCGCGCCAGCAGCAGCGGGCGCAGGGCGAGGGTGCAGCCGCTGAAGGTGATCAGCCTGGCGATCAGAGACCGGGCCAGCTTCCTACGCCCGAGGAGCTGGCGCAGCGATTGATGCACGAGCGCGAAGAGGCTTTGCAGCGCGCCCCTCTCCACAGGATTAGAGAGCATTTGCGTCCCGTGGAACGCGCAGCGGCTTTGTTCGTTGCCAGCTTCTGGCCGGGTGTGGGCGAAGCTCACGTTCGTGCTCGTGAGGCTGAGGAGAGGCGGAGAGCGGAGGAGGAAGTGGAGCAGAGGAGGCGGGAGGAGGAGGAGAGGCAGCGGGCTATTGAAGCTAAGAAGGATGGAGAGAAGAAAGAAGGGGAGGGCTCCGGTGATGCTGGAGTCGCTGGGGACGAGAAGTCTGCCGTTGAGGCGGTACAGGCCGATGCCTCAGCGCATGATCGCAAAGAGCCGATCAATGGTGAAGGCGCAGTGCGGTTGCCTGTGTCTACGGGATCGACAGAACAGTAGGCATGTACAAGTATGAACATGGCTATTGCCAGCTTTCATTGGGCAAACAGCGGCAACGTACCTAGTGATCGCTTGGTTTTTGTAGAGTTGTCCTTGTATCCACTTGAACGAAACTGCTTCTACCAAGAACTGCGTTCCAGCTTCTGCTAAATTTTGGCCACCGCAGGGAGCTGTATCTTTATATGTACGCACAGCCAGCGTCCTTGGCAGCATCCAGAGGAGAATGGTAATTCCTCAAATTATCATACAACTATTTTAGCCTTCTTGACTCTCCAACGACCAGTATCGTGGATCAGGTGCAGCTGCGTGGAGGTTACCAGGGTTAGGGTTGGGGCAATGTCGCTTGGAAGTTCGCCCTCAGTCAAATTAGCCATAGAGACCCAAGAGTTCAGGGAATATAGAATCATAATGTACACTTATGTAACTCTCTCTTTTTTTTGTCAGCTTTCGATTCCTGACGCAACAACACCCGTTCAAACACCAAGCAAACGTGCGCAGCCATCGACGAAGTGAAGTCGACCTGATCCCTACGAGAAGGAAGCCGGACGGGCCGTAAAGTCGCCGAACTCGTGCAATGCGATTTGAGAGCGTGTCGTCATCAACCCTGACTTTCCAACAGCAATGTTCCCGTCCTTCGGCGCCGTGCCTTACTCAGGTACATTCCAAACCTTCTTCTTTGCATCATCGACCGGCCGCGGCTTTGCACGGAAGCTCCACGGCTGCAACCTACGCGGCACTGCGATGCCGACGATGATGACCATTGGCTGTCGCGATTTGTGCGACACGAGAGTGAGACAGGAAATCGTGAGTTAGGTACAGGCTGCGCCCATATCGTCATCCCTCCCTCCCGTCTCAATGCCTTCGCTCTGAAATATGTAATTTTTTGAATCTTCATCGCGTGTGAATTGGTTGAACCGTTCTTTATCATCTCCTTCTCACTACACTCGCTGTCTGTCACACGAAGACGCGCATTGCTCTCCCCCCAACTCAAACCAGAGCCACGGAATACAGCACTACAAGGCTCCAACAAGCCACCCGCGAACAAAATGTTCGAAACAACCTTCTCCCACAAATCCTCAACTCCTCTCCCCCCCACAGTCTCCATAGCCACCGCGCTCCAACTCCTACACGACTTCGAAACAATCAACCGTCTCAACCCCGACGTGCGCGGGCAGAAACCCATCGAGCCCAAAAACGGCTCCCTCAAAACCAACTCCACATCCGCCTACCCCGTGCAATACTACGAGGTCGAGGATGATCTGCCATTCATCCCCAAGAAACTCTGGAGCGGCGGCGTCCGCTACCAAGCAGACTTCGTCCCGCTGCCCGAAGGCTGCGACATCACTGTGCATGCGCCGGGCGGCTTCACGTCCGTGAACCACTGGCGGCTGGTGCATCAGGAAGAGCGGACAGTGGAGTCTATTCAGGAAGATGGCGCGCCGGCGGTTCAGGAAGTGGATGGCTCGGGACGAACGAAGAGCCGAAATGAGCTTTATGCCACAGGCGGGCAGTGGTATGTGGAGATTGTGAGCGATGCAAAGTGCAGCAGGACGTTTTCCGGGTTTGTCAAAGGGTTCTTGAAGAACAGCCATAGTCAGCTGCAAGGGGCTTTCGTGGATAGGTTGAAGGAGGCTTCGAAGGCGCAGCAGGGAGCTCGTCCGCAGGCTGGAGGTCGGAGGCCTACCATTGGGAGGCGGAAGTCCAGTAGGTTTTGAGGGATCCAGCTATCTTGCGATTTCCCTTCGTTGTTCTAAGCCGAGACGGAACCATGGTAGTTAATGACGACAGTAATGTTTATTCAATTATTCAAATTCAATATAGCGTCGCCTACAAAGAAATCAAAGGAGAGGGCCCTAAAAAGCCAGTCATTAGAGACATAATGCCCTGGATTCACGAAACATCTTACAGGCCTATCTCTTGCCTCCCCTGTTCGCCGGCTTCCCTCTCGTAGGTCCCTTACCAGCTCCACCACCCTTCCTGTCAGGGCCTCTGGCATCGACCTTTCCCTTCTTCCACTCTTTACCGTCTCTCCTATCGTCTCTATCTTGCAATCTCTTCTTCTCCTTGTTACTGAGCTTGCCCTTCTTACCAGAATCCTTAGCTTTGCTGGCCTCCGGACCGTTGAGCGCCATCCGACCGCGATCTCTGGCATTCTCCTTCTCCTTACCCGACTGGAACCAGGTCTTCTTAGGCCTCGAAGCAATCTCATCTTGGTGTTTCATAATGTTCTCACTGCGCGTGATATCGCGCTCGGTAGCTTGCAGAGCCTTCTCCTCCTTCTCCTCACGCATGACGGCTTCGATCTCATCAGCCAGAGCCTCGACGCGCGCGAAGCTCTTGTCGGCTTCTTTGGAATCGACGGTACGCTGCCTGATGATGGCGCCTTGCGCACGAGCAGCCTTCACGGCAGCCTTGACGACCTTGCGATCCGGCTCGGCGGCGAGCGTGCATGATCGACCGGTGCGGCCAGCACGGGCAGTACGACCGACACGGTGGAGGTAGATCTCGTGCGACTGCGGGGCTTCGTAGTTGATGACAGAGTCGACGCCCTTGATATCGAGACCACGAGAGGCGACATCGGTGGCGAGGAGGAAGCTGGCGTTGCCAGATCGGAAAGACTCGATAGCTTGGATACGCTGCTCTTGAGACATGGAACCGTGCAGCTCGGCGGCCTTGAGGCCGCAGAGAGCGAACACGACACGGACGCGGTGAGCCTCTTTCTTCTGCCGGAAGAAGATGATACAGCGGTTGGTGTGGACGTTCTCGCAGAGGTGGAGGAGGTACCCAAGACGCTTTTGCTCGCGTCCGGGGCGCAGGCGGACGAATTCTTGGACGAGACCCTCGACGGTGGACTTCTGGCTGTCGACCATAAGACGGACGGGACGTTGCAGACCGACACGAATCAGATCGTCGACCTTGCTGGTCATGGTAGCGGAGAAAAGCATCGTTTGGCGAGACTTGGGAATTGTGTTGAGAATCTCGTTCAACTCGTCAGAGAAACCCTCTTCGAGCATGCGGTCAGCTTCATCGAGCACCATGATCTCAATGGTATCAACAGCGAAAGCAGAGGAGTTACGCATGAAATCGATGAAACGACCAGGAGTGGCGATAACGATGTCAGGGCGCTTCTTCAATTCCTTCTCTTGTTCGCGCGAGTTGAGACCACCAATGGCTTGACCAAATGTGATGTCGGTGAAAGCAGCGAGCTTCTTCGCCACGTTGAAACACTGCAGCGCCAATTCACGCGTTGGCATCAGGATCGCTACACGGGTAGTTGCGACCTTCTTCGGGCGATACAGCAGGCGCTCCAAGATAGGAATAAGGAAGGCACCCGTTTTACCAGAACCGGTTTGCGCTCCACCAACAACGTCTTTGCCGAGCAGTGCAACGGGGATAGTCTTCGCTTGAATTGGAGTAGGCGCACCAAATCCAATGGATGAAAGCCCCTTCAAGATCGGCCTTGACAGGGACATGGTGTGGAACGCGGCATCCGTCTTCGATACGGGTCCTTTTCCTCCGTCCATGTTGGACTCCGGCGCAAAGAAGGCGTTCCTCTTTGCAACCTCAGCCGGGTCTTCTCTTTCTTCCTCGCCTTCTGAACCGGCTTCGTCGTCTGGATGTGCCACCGGAGCCGCGACATCATCATCTTCGTCGTCTTCCTCTTCGTCTTCATCCCCGTCCTCGGACCCTTCGTCCTCAGAGCCCTGTTCCGCGCCATCCTCATCCTCATCGTCATCGCCAGTAGCTCCCATACCAAATCCATCGGCCGCCAACATCTCATCGTCCTCGTCATCCTGGCGCAGATCTGCCTCACTCTCGCTTTCGGCCTCCGGCGCAGGCTCGTCAACCTTTCTCCTTTTGCCTTGCCTCCGCGCAACAATCTCATCCACATCCACAGCTGGCCCTCCGTGTCTACTCGACGCTGCAGTAGACTGCTGTTGCTGTGCTGCTGCGCCGGCGCCTAGGCCCCATGCATCGAACTCCCTCATACCTTCCGCACCGGGATCCTCGAGTTCGAAGTCGAAGTCGGATGCGACACCATCGTCTTCTTCGTCACCCTCATCGCTACGCTTGCGTTTTTGACCATTGTCGTCCGACTTTTTATCCGCTTTCTTGTTTTTCTTACTTTTCTTAGGCTTTGCGGCCGGAGCCTCTTCCTCTTCTTCGTAGTATTCCTCCTCGTCCGGAATATTCTCGTCGTCCGATAGTGTCAAGACGAAATCATCGTCATTCTTGGTTGATGGTGCCATGGCTGCAATTGTTTGCACCAAATGTGTGTAGTGTCACCAAAAGCGCTATCGCAGGCCTCGTCCTTCGTCTTCACCCCAGCCGAAGCGCTGGAACTTTTTTTAGTCCGAGCCGAGCTTCCCAGATGCGCCCGCTTGCGCCGCGCCGACGGCAGGCGTGGGACGGCCCGCTGAGCCGCATCGAAGCTTAGCCTGACCCTTGAGAAAAGGGTCTCAGAACGTTGGACGGCACTCTCTTCCGTGGATACTGCATTACTGGCATAAACAGGAGTGTTGCTCTCTGCAAAAGGTATACCAGTGGACCGGAAGAGACTGCTTCCGCACAGTGATCCTCAACTCTCTGTCAGCCAGAGGACATCGACGTCACCAGGCAACCAGAAGGACTCAGCGGTGCAGAATCTCAACAATCTGCGCACGGATCCAGTCAAAAAACGGAACCCGGGCTAAAGCTTTTTCCTGAAGGTTGAAGATAGCGAGTTTCACCCTGTCCCGGCGTTTCTGGCATGCATCGGTATGACCAAACGCCTAAGGTTTCTTCCCCGAACAACCGGTTTCGTCTTCCAGCGTGCCTCTGCTGGATGAACCTTTTGCATGCTAGATGCTATCGAATATTTGTGGAATCTGCACGATGCCATCTCTCGAACAGACTCTCAACGACGCAATGGTGGACACCCGACTGTGGGTTCAATGTGCGGTGCTCCGGAGAACCCACACGCCGTGCCCGTGGGGTCCGTTCAATCAAGCTAAGAGTTTTGCAAGCCTCGTGCCGCTTCTTAATCATGCTTATGCTCCCTAAGATCTCCCTTCCCGCAGCCACAAGCGCGCTCTCTCGTCGCGCGATCTTCCTTGTACTTGTTGAGACGCATCTTTGATTCATTTTCCTTTGCTTGACGAAGAATACACAGAGGCAATCATGGGTGTTCTCGCAAAGGTTGAAGACAGGCCAACACCTCCGGCGGTGTACAACTGGCGCGTCTATGTTTCCGCCATGGTGGCTTCCTTTGCTTCGTGCATGATTGGGTACACTACCTCGTTCATCGGAACAACAGTGGCCCTTGACTCCTTTGGCAACGAGTTTGGTTTCGATGAAATGAGTACGGCAGAATCGACTCTCATCAAAGCCAACGTCGTCTCGCTCTTCCAAGCAGGCGCCTTCTTTGGATCGCCTCTCGCGTATACTACATGCCATTACATTGGCAGAGTGAAGAGTCTTTGGATCACTGCAAGCATCTTCATCGTTGGAGCTGCAATTACTTTTGCGTCCATCAACGGTGAGCTGGGGCCGCTTTATGCAAGCAGAATCATTTGTGGTCTTGGTGTTGGCGGTTGCACCATGGTTGTAAGTGCATGGGTGCCCAAAAGGCTCGCTAGTTACCCTTATTGACGGACCGAAGGTTCCTATCTACATCGCAGAAATGGCTCCGCCAGCCATTCGCGGGCGTCTTGTCGGTACATATGAACTTGGTTGGCAAATCGGTGGTCTGGTTGGATTCTGGATAAACTACGGCATGATCAACACTTTGCCTGGAAGCCGGAACCAATGGTTGATCCCTTTCGCCATTCAGCTTGTGCCTGCAGGGATGCTGCTTATTGGCAGCTTGATGCTGAAGGAGACGCCCCGCTGGCTCTTCACGAAAGGCCGGTACGACGAAGGTATCAAGAACCTATGCTGGATCAGGAAACTGGAAGCCGATCACACATACATTCTTGAAGAGATCGCAATGATGGAACAACAGATTCAGGACCTTCCTCGGGGCTTCTTTTCGCCAATCAAGGATGCTTTGGAGGATTCGAAGACCCGTTGGCGGTTGTTCCTTGGTCACTCGCTATTCATTCTGCAGAACTTTGCAGGTGTCAACGCCATCGTAAGTCCGCATTTTCGTCTGGCATTCGCGAATCTTAATCATATACTGACTCATCTCAGAACTACTATTCCCCTGACATCTTCAGATCAGTCGGCATCAGAAGCCAGGATACTATCTACCTTACTACCGGCCTTTTCGGCGTGGTCAAAACGGTCATCACTGTCTTCTGGCTCACAGTTCTCATTGACAAATGGGGTCGTCGCCAACTCCTGATCTTCGGAGCCATTGGCGGTTCCGTGACTATGTTTATCATTGGCGCTCTCGTCACCACTAGGGTCCACTCCGACACCCCTACCACTATGAGCCTGTCATCTTCTGGCATCGCCACCGTCTTCATGGTTTACCTCTGGACGGCCATCTACGTCAACTCCTGGAACGGCACTCCCTGGGTCATCAACGCCGAAATGTTCAGCCAACGCACCCGCAACATCGGGCAGCTCTTCGCTTCGATGGCCAACTGGCTCTGGACATTCATCATCGCCCGCATCACGCCCAACATGATCGACGGCATGGGCGAGTCGGGCTACGGCATGTACTTCCTCTTCGGCGCCGTGACTCTCTGCGGCCTCGCTTTCGTGTGGTTCTTCATCCCGGAGACGAAGTCCGTGCCGCTCGACAAGATGGACCGTCTCTTTGAAATCCGGCCCACTAGCAAGGCTCATCGCACGGTTATGGAAGAGGCGCAGAACGAGTCGTTCGATCATGATGAGATTGTGGCGAAGCTGGAGAAGCCGGACCATGTAGCATAGACACACCGGCGCACTGCGGCACCCGGTGGATTTAGAGGGCTTTTGTAATGATATTTCTTCATAACTTGAACCGAAAAAGATCCGTCAGATTCGGAGACGCTGCGACTCTGCCGCGCTGTGAGGTGAATGCTTGTAAATGGCGCCTTTGAGATAGATTCAGGATTCTACTGCCGTACCATAGTTGCGGTTACATTGCCGTTCTTCGGGTACGATGCCTATTATCTTTACCATTGGCAAAAGCGCCAGGATCGTTGAAGCCCACCAAGTCAACAGAATCATCCGCTCGCTCGTTTAGTACAGAACATTTATGAACATCATATTTTATAGAAGTTGAACAAAGAGCACATACGACCACAGGTCAGTGAAAACTGGGCATCCCGTCCGCTCTGCCATACATAAGCACTGAACCGGGCGACTAGTACTAGAGTGGGTGACCATCTGGGAATCCCGCCTGTTGTATGTTTTTGCAATTGGGTCGCATGACAGTAAGACTAGCATTTGCTTTTTACTTCGTTAACTACCGCTTATCGCAAAGGGCAAGCGAGTGTACAGCGCGGAAATACTTCAAATCTGAAGCTTTCCTTCTATCTTTCTACGCTATGGTTTCAGACGCAGTGGAGAGATCCATCGGCATGGGAGTGGCAATTCTGCAACAAAGTTAGCCATACAAGTCTCAGAAATGACATGCGAGTACTCTCACCTCGCCATTAGCGGTGTCATCTGCATCCGCACTGTCAGAGCCGGCAGAAGACGGCTCAGCGACCGCTGCAGATGTTGTGGTTGCAGATGAAGCTGCAGTACTCTCCGCCGACGAGGCGGTTGTTGTAGCGCTCGCCGATGACGCAGAGCCGGCGCTTGTGGCAGTGGCTGTCGCCATGGAACTGCTCGTCTCGGAAGCCAAGGGGCCAGACGGACCCGGGCAACCTTCGCCTGGCAAGATCATGTCGTAGGCGTATGCCTCCAAAGCAAAGTACTGCAAGCCGTCTGAGTCACGAGTGGTGTTCGTGCTGTTGTTAGCCGCAGCTTCTACGATTCCCTCATAGCCTTCGGCGTAATGGTCGATGAAACCCTGGCCGATCTCTGGCAGGTGGTAGAGACGGTGAATGAGATCCGAGGCCCAGAAAATGAGGCGCGAACTCTCGCGAACATTGTAGCCTTGTGCGCAGAGCGTGGACAGAGGGCGGCGCTCGAAGAAGGAGGTCGGACAGATGACCGTTTCGTGGGAGGCGTTGTCGCCGCGGTAGTGTCCGCCCCAAGCTTGTTGTCATATTAGCATATCTCTTTAAGCTATCGGTGTAAAATAGCACTCACTCGGCATCAGCTCGCAGTTGCCATCGGGGTCGTCGCAGCGGAAGAGAGTCTCTTCTTTGTTGCCGTTGATAACGATGTCGAAAGCGCCGATAACGTCAGTGGTCGGTGCCGAAGTGCCAAAGTATTTGCGGTAGATGTCGCTGGTGTGGCCCCATCTGTTCACATGGTCTTTGGCATGGTGAGCGAGCTCGACGGCCTCATTCAAGCCTTGGCGAAGCTGGTAAGCTTGAGATGCATTGCAGCTCGAATGGATACGGAAGTCATAGACAGCTCCGGCATCCCAAGGCTGTTGTTCGGTGACTTCGAAGGGTGCTTGTCTCTTCGTGAGCTCGATTGGGGTTGGAGCGCCTGATACCGCGAGGGCAAATAGAAGAACGTTTGCGGTGAGAGACAACATTGTCGCTTGCGATGTATGCCGGGCAATCTTCGAGCTGATTCAGGACCCTTCAGCATATGGGCGGCACCTGCAAGTACTTATAAGCTGCCAGGCCATATCTCTGAGTTCAACCGGTGACGCATCAACGCAAATCTCTCACCGTGACCAAGAGTATTGGCTCGGCTAAGCGATGGCGTCCGATGGACAAGACCTTGGCCCTGCCATTGAGGTGAGGTTTCGCTTCAGACTGTTCTTGAGGTTGAGAAGACGTGATTTCCGGCTGGCAAAGCTGATGAGATGAGGGAAGACGGATGAGAACAGGGAGATGGTCGGGCACCTGTGTAAGGTATAATCATAGGAAACTAACTAGCATTGCTGCAACAAGATCTGTTTCAGATGTATCAAAAATGCTGCTTGGTTCTGAAGTGAAGATCTGCCAAGAGTATGGCAATGCAAAAGCGGTGTTCTGTTCATCAAGGTACTCTGCACGCAAAAACAGATCTTGGCCTTGTGAGAGGGGTCCGGCGATGAATATCACGAACCTCAAAACGCTGAAAACGACTTTCTGATGGCGTCGCATGCTTGCCTGCAATCAAAAGCCAGTACACGCTGTTCTGGCATCCATGTATCAATCAGCCAACGTTACGATCCTACCTGCAGCGTACCAGGCGGCCAGGCTTGCCATGCATGTCTTTTGGTAGAAGACCTGAATGCTGATCAGATCAAAGAGTGAGAGATCTTTCCCACTTCACTCCTGCTGAGCCTTGGCGCACCTTGATGATAGTTGGTTGACGAGCTTGGAGTTGGAGCCGCATGCAGGGAAGCGAAGGGAAGCTCGAGAAAGCAATCACGTCAAGCCCGAGATACCACGGATGGATTCCGCGCCTATAGATGTTGAATTGGATACCCAACCCTAACCCTACTAGCTCCAAATCCCTTGGCGCGGCATGTTTACAAGTGAGCGCAGGAGGATTCCCACAGTCGCTAGCTGCGCCAATAGCGGCTGGAGATTGACGCCGACCAGACGCAATCTTGCCAGCCGTGGGGCGAACCTGGTGCGGCTGAAGATTGCATATTGCTGCTCAAGACGATGTGCCGGCATATGCTCATGGCTGTCGAGGCGAATGCCTCAGCAGCTCTGTGTCAGCCTTTGTTATTATTCCTAGATGCCCCGTTTTGAATGTTGGTCATGTCTTTTTCGAAGCGAATCAAGAGCGATGGCGCGAGGAGATATATGTTTGACATCTGGCAGCCTCTGCTCCTCTTGATGTTAATGACCATTTTCACGGCCACTTTCTACAGCTACCAGGACCCCTTCGCGAGCAGCAGCGATGACTTCTTCTGCAACGCAGATGGAAACGTTCAGCTGCAGAACTTTGGTATGTACAAGCCATTCTGGGACCCGAACTTGTTCTTCACCATCAACATACCGTACGGCACATTCTCTTTCACGGCCGCCAAGATCATAGATGCCGGCTGGGATCTCGTCGTCGGCCGGGGTGGCCAAATGGTGGCGGCGCTCATGGCCTACCGCATTTTGCGTAGATCTCTGACTCTCATCCTTGAGAACCGACCCACGCCTATCGGAGCCGTCACCGCATTCTGTTGTCAGCAAGTCTCGCTGATATCTGGATGGGAGCTTCTCCGTACGTCGCTCGGGTTTGGAAGGCTGCAGGCAAAGCAGTCATGGCAAGGACGTCGTGCAAGTGGAGTGCGCATAGCAGGACACCTGGTAGTGTTTGCATACGTGCTGTCGTTCGCAACCCTGGCTTCCGTCATGACCGGCTATCAGGCGCGATTGTCGGGCGTCTTTGACTACAACGAAGGCAGTGCTAGCCAGGTGAAGCCGCTTGGCGACGTATACCGGTCAGAACTCATGATCCACGACGGGCGAAGGATCGGGCTGGCGCAGGACGAAATGCGGTTTCGCGGAGCGACGGATTCGATCTCCACCGTGCGAGACATGGTGGCATTTCTGCGCGACTCCGGCAGACGGGATGATCCTTACGGTACTCTGGTTGATTGTGTGTACTATCCTCTCCATTTCGCTGCCAGATCACGATCCTCCGCTGACCACGACCCTGCAGA
The DNA here is from genome assembly GCF_011745625.1 of Cladosporium halotolerans. Taxonomy (NCBI): domain Eukaryota; kingdom Fungi; phylum Ascomycota; class Dothideomycetes; order Cladosporiales; family Cladosporiaceae; genus Cladosporium; species Cladosporium halotolerans. The sequence goes on from NW_027191503.1 coordinate 43,564, forward strand.
TTTCTATACTTGTGCGGGCCTACAAGATTGGGCCATAAGCAAGGAGTGGTATGGAGGAGTTAGTAACGAGTCAGTGACGGCCGCATGTTTCGATCACCAATGCTCATGCACGCTTCCCGAGACTAGCGGCTCAGAATCGCTAACAGTTCAAAAACGGGTCAGCCTCATGACAAGCAATATAACCCTTAACACGGAGCTGTGGACCATCGGACCGCCACTGCTCAACATTTCTGGCACGATGCGCGTAGGTTTCATGCCTGACTTGGATGCGAATATCTCCAGTGCCGAGTCCTTCTTCAATGGGACCGGGGGCAGGTTCTTCAGTAACGGGTATGTATCAACAGTCGATTGGCGCAGCGTCGGTTCCATCTCCAACTACGGCTACAATGGCTTGGGAGTGGAGGTGGACTTTGTCAAAGACACCGGCCGCTGTATCGCCGACGAAGCATATTCATGGGGATTCTCCTCACTGCTATTGCTGACCTTCTGCTCTTCGACGCTTCTATTTGCGCTCGTGTTGATTCTTCTGCAAACGGACGTCTACTGGAACAGCCACTCGGACCGCGATCCACAGCATTACAGTATCTACAGCGATATCCTCTGGCTTGCCAAAGGGCTTAGCTTTCACCTAGGGACTGATCTGGACTCCTTATCACCGAAGGACCTCGAAAAACGAGTCGAGAACGATAGAATGGGAATAGTCGTGGAAGTGGACGAGTTGCGTCTTTCGAGATACCAGCTTTCGATCACTAAAGTCGGGGCCTCGAGATACAGAGTTTTCTGGTCTCGTATCGCTGGCTTTCGCTTCCCTAGGCTTCACCAATGGCGCCGAATGCTTGACGACTTCAACGAGTGGCGCCAAAGGCCAGCGCCGAGAGCTGAGGCGCATGGATCTGAAGAGGATGTGATGAGAGAGGCTGCTAGAGGAGCAAGGCATGACACTCGCGAAGCGTCGAGTGAACTTTTGGCAGACGAAGAGCTCGTCGTGGGGAACAATTCGCGCAAACAAACGCAAGGCTCTATTGCAACCACGGCCACCGATGCTTTGCAGAGCGAGCGCGGATCGCAAGAGGGGTCGACAAGCGCTGCCTCCGAGTCCGAGCTAGGGCAACGAGCCTCGAACGCGTCGCTCCAAAGCATTGCTCGCCGTCCAATCACACAACGAAGCTCCCAGCATAGTGAAACGACCATGCTCATCAGTAGAGACTCTGGTGATGGGTCACCGCGAACAGATACGCGTGCATGACTTGCAAGGTGGAGGAATAGGTAGAGAATGGTAGAGATTTCATACAGCTACAGCGGTCTGGAAATAATGTGCTGTTGACTTTCATGACAAACGAACAGACTCTGCGATCACTAACTTCATAAATTGCTGGGCGCGGCAGGGCGGCCTTGCTACTTGCTCGTTGGGCCCGTGGGCGTCGCTGCTGGATCAGGGGGTCGGTTTGTGGTCGTGAGATGTCGTGATAAGCGCCCGCCGGCCGTTGAAGATGTCGATAGCATCGAGGCAGACTGTCGCGACAGGGACTTTGTCAATGTTGTCGAGGATTGGTGGAGAGGTTGCAATTGGAAGACAAGTGAATGGCGAAGAATAGGGCATGAATTGGTGGTTTACAGCGCTTGGACGCGAACTTGGAGCTGCTGGCTTTCCATAGCAGATGTTGATTTCCATCTGGCATCATCCAGTTCGAGCGAGAAGATTGGTATGGCGCCCATCATTGCTCAACGTCCAGGTCAGGTCGGAAAGCGGTAAACTGCCACCGCAAGCAAGGCCAGAATTTTGCGAAGGAGGTCGCAGCGCCGCCAGCGATGATTTGTGCGCTCGTCATAGTGATTGGGGATAGGTTGCCAAGCGTAATGCTAGAACGACGTGTGATGGAAACTCCGGTATATAAGCGGCCGTGGTCGGGAAATTGGCATGTGAGAACGGGAGCACAATTGCCTCTGTTCATGAGATTTCTCTCCAATCGTTCCGCTGAAGAGCAACCTTGAGCGGGTAATAGTTTTTCGTAAGGAGAATTTGCGTTTGAAAGGGACAGGAATGGGATGGGGAATGAGTTCATAAAACCCAGCCGTCTCATATCAAGATGCAGACTCTTCCTTTCAAAGGTATGCAAGTACACACACAGCTGCACGTCTGACAACGCTGGAAGCCCGCTCGATCTTTCGTCTTTTTATGAGTCAGCATGTTCATAGCAAACAAGTGATGCAGCCAGTCGGATTGACCAATACCGAGACATGCTCTGTGCATTCGTTTGAGAACAAGGCAAATCCGTATTGTCTACCTAGTGATTGACACACGCAGTTGGGGACTGAGCCCGTAGCACAGAGTCCATGCCTGACGCCAAGTCAAGTCGCTTTGCTATCGGAGCACGTGGCTAGCACGGCAAAGTCCATCTGCCTAGCACATGATATCGCTGGACTATAACCCCGCCAGCCATGCTTAGTGGTGATGCACACGTAAACCTACCTTTGTCACCTTCTAGCAAGCCCCGTCCGAATACGGATGCATTAGTGGATCAGACGCGTCGACAAGAGGAGCCGGCCCTCAGCGACACAGCCACGAAGGTCGACGCAGCGAACGTTGCGTTCAAGGAGACTTCACACTCGCCTCTGCCGTGCGATCCGATCGGCCTGTGGCAGGATAAGTCGGCATAGCAAGGTTAGACGACGCTTGCCCGAGAGCAAATCCCACGTGCTACCCCATAATAACGTGAGGGAAGTGACTGATGCGACGGCCACGCTTGATGTTTAGACGAGCGGTAGGGGTAGGCATGATTACTCGAACGACGCCGAGGAAGCCCACCGCTTCAATAGAATGTTAGCATGTGACAGTCAGCAACAAAAGCCCGGACCACGCCAATTTTTTGCCAAAGAAACCAAATGCAGCGATGCGAACTTGCTCATAAGGCGCTCCGCGGACCAAAATTTAGTTCTTGGAAGCAATCGATATCTGATATTAGTTCTCCCGGGAGGCTGTGCTCACTGCCATGCTTCAAGCGACGCACAATCCAAATCGGGCCGTCGCGGCGCAAGTGGATACGATACGAGCAAGGCTGACAGCAACCAAGAGGAGCAGATATCAGTCGCGTGGTGCTGAAACAGATGGCGTGCAGAAAAGATACTGAGTGGGGTTGCGGTGAAAGTGCAAGATCTGTAGGCGATGTCTCGATGCGCTGCCGAGCATCTCGCACAGCTGCACGGCGGCAATCAATTATAGTAGGCCAGGCAGTCGAGGAGTCTGTGCCCGGCGGTGTTTGTGTGATGAAGCGAGAAAGGCTGGAGCCCAGGAGGCGCGGGCCGCGGTGACAGGCAAGGGTGGGGATATATCAGGCAACGCACTCCCTGCTCGCCGTGGCAGAGAAGCGTTCGCAAAGCCTCAGCAGGACTTCGCTCCGATCTGGGGATGTTTCGCATATATGTTGGCAGGGTCGGGTAGGCAGAGGGCTGACTCTCACGGTGCGGCCAGGCCTGAGGAGCAGGCCAGGGCAGCGCACGGGGCCGCAGTTTCTCGGCAGGAGATGCCGGGGAAGAGGTGGTGCGATGGGGCGTGAGGGCAAGCGGGTGCAAACAATATGTATCCAGCGAGTTGGAATGGGAAGGGCCGAGTAATGGCGTGCGTGGGATCTTCGGATCGCGACAATCTGCCAGCGCTCCCCTGGCCGGAGGCGCCACTACCGTTGATGGGTCGTCGTTAGCGGCCGGCCTCGCGGAGAGCAAATCTCACGGCGGCGGGTCGTCAGGGATGCAGCCGCTGGGCGGCTCTCAGCGATGAACAACCACACGCCCACACGCCCACACACCGGCGCTCGCCGTCGCGGTGGTGCCGCAGCATCTGCACGCGCTGTTAGCATGCGACAGGTGGCGCGATCATGGCGGTTGCCGTACGCGCCATAGGGCGTTCAATGGATGAAACAAAAGTCTCGCGGCGCCGCGCGACAAAGCGGATCAGTGGCTGAGAAGCGTCCGCACGGCCATGGCGCACAGACAGGCTGCGGCAAACTTGGCCCTCCTATACCTGCAACTCGCTTGCCCGCCGACCCATTTGCACCTCGCCTGGCCGTTGATGCGGATACGGCTGGCGCCGGCCGCTCGCGAAGGCCTTGCCGGTAGAGCCAGGCCCCAGCGCGAACTCTCTGTACATCTACTCCCGTGCCTCCCACGCCTCCCTGACGTACTGCAGTGACCATCACAACCTCCCCTCCTCCGCTCCACGCGCCGTCCGCCAGTTCCCTTCTGCTCCGCCCTCTCTTGACCCAGTGTTGGTCTGTGTGCTCAGACAAAATACTGATCCGCCACTCCTTACGCTGCCTCTGACGACTGCGACTCCTGGACCACCGTCGCCCTGTCTCTTAGCATTGTCTGCACGCAAGCGCCTCTGGCCTTCCACTTTCTTTGAGCACCACCACGCACGCGAGTCAGGAATCATGCAACAATGACCATTGTGCGCCGCAATCCCATTGTTCTTTGTCCTTGAGCCGCCCTGGGAGCCGGGAAGAACGCCATTGTCCACCGGCCTTTGACAGACAAAGCCATCGCGTCCAGGCACTACTTTGCTGCCCGCCTTCCCGCACACTGGTTCTGCTCCACGACACTCGTTTAGCGACTGCATATTTCGTCAATTGTGCCTGGAGCACAATATTCACCAAGCCAACAGCTGCAAAGTCCCAGTTTTGCACGTTACACAGCACGACGCACTTCACACAACGCCCATTCACTCTTTGCTTGGCGATACTGCACTCGGAAATCCCTTGCGTTCCTACACTCTTTGTTCGAACCGTTTAGCGTCATCGACCTCGTGCCGGTCACGATGAACCACTTCAATGAGCACATTCACAACCACGCTGGTTTTGGAGCGGCGTCAAATAACCTCCATGCCAGGCATGTACACATGGCGCCCAGATCACCACACCCCGAACCAGTTCCTGGAGAGGGACTCACCGACTTTGGAGATTTCATTAACGCTACCCTGGAGTCCACTGGATACTTCCACGGCCTGAACGGCGTTAACCAGGAACTCAACTACCTCCTCACCAATGCCTTGGTTGTTTCATTCTTTGCCCTCCTGGGCTTGGTTCTTGGATACCGATGGCTACACATGAGCCATTCATATTTAAGGAAGCTCATGGCGATGGGGAGATTTGAGGATCAGAGATACTGGATGTACAACCACCACAAGAAATGGGCGAGCTTTAAGAAGCACGTGCTCTATGCACCGCTAGGAAAAGTGCGACACAACCAGGAGTTCAAGATTCCTCTCATCACAAACGCAGAATCTGGCATGGGAACTCTCCCCTCGAGATTTCACACTGTTCTGCTTGTTGGCTACGTCTTCAGCAACTTTGCCTACTGCATGGCTCTGGACTGGTCCCACCTGGAGAGCTCGGCCGTCCTCGCTGAGCTTCGCGGTCGCACTGGCCAGCTGGCAGCCCTCAACATCATCCCAACAATACTGTTCGCACTCCGCAACAATCCCTTGATCTGGATCACCGGAGTGAGCTACGAGGCCTACAACCTGCTTCACAGATGGTGCGCGCGAATCATGATCCTGGAAGCCGTCCTTCACACCATTGCCTGGGCGGTTAACGTACACCGAGCCAATGGACCTGAGCAAATCGCACTTTCTCTCGCCACCAGCAAGAGTTACGCTTGGGGAATGGTCGGAACTGTGGTCTTCAGTTTCCTCTTCATGACGGCGCCTGCGCCAATTCGCCACGCTTTCTACGAGACGTTCCTCAACGCCCATCGCGTACTGGTTCTGATGGGCCTGATTGGTGTTTACATCCACATCGACGCCGCCAACCTCCCTCAAATGCCTTACATGCAGCTGACCTTCGCTCTTTGGGGCGCGGAATACTTCTGGAGATTGTACAGGATTTTCTACCACAACGTCAGCCGGAAAAAGGGTATCACCAAGGTTAAGGTCGAGGCCTTGCCAGGTGATGCATGCCGTGTGACGTTCGAGCTCCGGAGACCTTGGAAATACACACCAGGCTGCCACGTCCACGCATACCTCCCGACGATCGCTCTCTGGTCCAGCCATCCTTTCTCAGTAGCCTGGGCGGAAGGCCGCACAAGTCAACCAGCGCTTGAGATGGAGCTCGAGAAGCTTCCCTCCAACAACCCAAGCCAGATTCTCGGGGTCAACCGCCGACCTAGCCTCGTGCCACGCGCCTCGATCTACGGCAAGGACGGCGTCCTCAACACAATCAAAGAGAGCTCCATCGGCGCCGGCTCAAGTCAGCCCGGCACGAGCTCCAACGCCTGCATCCCCCGCGAAGCCGACATCACCTCCATCTCCCTCGTCATGCGAAAACGCAACGGCATGACGAAGAAGCTCTTCGACAAAGCCGACGCCCTCCCCTCAAAATCCTTCACAACCTGGGGCGCCATCGAAGGCCCCTACGGCGGGCACGAGACCTTCGCCTCCTACGGCACCGTCATCCTCTTCGCTGGTGGTATTGGCATCACGCACTGCGTCGGCTACGTGCACCACCTCCTCCAACTCTACGCGCAGGGCACATGCGCGACGCAGAAGATCCTGCTCGTATGGTCCGTCACGAACACGGAGTCGCTCGAGTGGGTGCGCACGTGGATGGACCAGATCCTGCGCATGGAGCACCGCCGCGACGTGCTGCGCATCCAGTTGTACGTCACCAAGCCGCGCCACCGCGGCGAGGTCGTCTCCAACACGGGCTCCGTCCAGATGTTCCCCGGCCGCTGCAACCCGAGCACGGTAATGGCGAAGGAGATGCCGGAGCGCATCGGCGCCGTCGGCGTGACGGTCTGCGGGCCGGGCGCGTTCGCGGACGTCGTACGGAAGGCTGTGCGCGAGGTCATTGACGACGGCGCGGTCGATTTCATCGAGGAGGCTTTCACGTATTAGACGCATTTGTCCTTGTTTTGTTTAGTTTTTCTGCCAGAGGTTACATTCCTGGCTGGGTTTGGGAACTCTTTTTTTTCGTCATCACCTTTCTTCGCTCCCGACCTTGTTCGAAAACCTAAGATCTTTCTTCCGCTTCTTCTCCTGTAATGCATAGCGATTGCGCATTCCCTCCCGTTCTTTTAGAGGGAGTTCACAAAGAATCAAAACATATTCCGGACTTCAGCGTTACTTTCCCGCCGCTCTCAACTCTTCCAGCATGATGCTAATGGGACGGTCTTCTACCTCTCAACCTAACACGATAGAGAGCAGTGAAGGTGGGAAGGTTGGATAAAACATGTGGAGATTACATGCTTGCCGTGCTATAAGCAATTTAAGTGGCTTCATTTGCTGTATATACAATCTCATATACACATAAGCAAGGAATGGTGTTCTCGCAAGTGCCGCAGGTGACGTCCGAACACGATCCCGAACAGCTGTTCCTGACCTCATGCGCCGAGAAGTCAAGCATTCCCCCCACCCCCCGCCCGTCGTTCGTCGCTGCATCGTCCCCCGCGTTGATCAAGATCGTCGCGCGAGCGTGGCGCAGCTTCCTCGCAATCCCTCAACGCGTGTCTGTCTCTCCCCCTCTCCCTTTATCTCAATCAGATAACCCCGATCTCGTACCTCGCCCATTATCCACATCACACCACATTGTTCCACACCATCGCAATCAGGCTTCCCCCTTCAATTTCCCCGTCCCAAGGAAACCTCGAAAATATCAAAAAGCATGAACACCCCCGAACCAGACCTGCACACAGCCATCTCGCTCCGCCCGCGCCCCACCTTCTCCCACCGCCGCAGCAACAGCGACGCCGCCCCAGATGTCGAGCTGCAGTCCCTCCCCGGGTACACCGAGGCCAACGATCCGTATAGTCTGCGGCACGGGCTCAAGAACCCGGACGAGCTGGGCGCCCCTACGCGCGCCAACACGTCGCGCAAGCGCTGCTTGCCGGCCGGAGTCGAGCAGAATGCCAAGCAGCGGCAGCTGAAGGCTTTCTACGAGACGCAGAATGAGAACATCGAGAGGCTGCTGAAGCCGGTCGATGACCATGTGCGCGAGGCGAAGGAGAAGATGGAGAGCGAGAGCTTGCAGTATAAGATCGCGGTGCAGGGGTCTTTTATCGTAGGTGTTATGCTCTGATGCCTCCTCGATTCGCCACAGCTATGCCTACCTACCTAGTAGCATGGGGCGAGGTAGTCAAGACTCTCTTCTGACTGATCGAGAGCGCAGGCCAATATCTGCCTCGCGATCCTGCAAGTCTACGGCGCTGTGGCGTCCGGCTCGCTGGCGCTGTTCACGACGATGGCGGACTCGATCTTCGACCCGCTGAGCAACCTGACGCTCATCCTGTGCGCACGCGCCGTCAACCGCGTTGATCCCAGGCGGTTTCCTTCTGGAAAGGCGCGCATCGAGAACGCGGGCAACATCTCTTTCTGCTTCCTCATGATCGCCGTGTCGTTGATCCTAATCGTGATGTCGTGCAGGGAACTAGCTGAGGGCAATGGGGGCAAGTTGACGAATGATTTTCACGTGAGCCCCAAACCCATCCTACCCTATGCAGCCGTCGTCGTCTGAAAGATCTCGACCGCTGACCCAAAGTGCCTCGTAGCTCGCCTCAACAATCGTCGTTGGCATCGCCTTCACAACCAAACTCTGCCTCTTCCTCTACTGCTACGCGCTGCGCAACACGTACAGCCAGATCCGCATCCTGTGGGAGGACCACCGCAACGACCTGTTCATCAATGGGCCCGGTCTGGCCTGCGCCGTGCTCGGCGCCAAAGTGCGCTGGTGGATCGACCCTGTGGCCGCGCTGCTGCTGTCCGCGCTCATCATCGGACTCTGGCTGCGGACGGCCTACGCCGAGTTCCAGCTGCTCATCGGCGTGAGCGCTGACACGAGCATGCTGCAGCACATCACGTATATCTGTAAGCCCTGGTCTCCGCCTTTGCCCTTACCTTCCCATCGATCGTCAACGCAAGACGAACACCCAAACTGACCCATCACTCCCAAAGCAATGACGCACTCCCCCCTAATCCAATCCCTCGACACCGTGCGCGCCTGGCACTCGGGCCCGCGCCTCATCGTCGAAGTCGACATCGTGCTGGACCAGAACCAGACGGTCAAGGAGTCGCACGACTGCGCCGAGGCGCTGCAGATCAAGCTAGAGAGCCTGCCGGACGTCGAGCGCGCGTACGTCCACGTCGATTACGAGACAGACCATGCGCCGGAGCACTTTTGGAAGAAGCAGTTGTAGGATGGCAGGAAGAAGGGAGTGAAGAGGGATGAGAGGGAGAGGTATGTGGGATGTGGGTTCTGGTGGGGACGGGGCTCTGGTGGAGTCGGAGTTGGAGGATTGCGGTTCCAGCGACGGGCCCCCGGCCGTGATCGCTGTTGAACTCAATGTATGTTATCTTACTCGTTTTGGGTGGTTGTTTCAAACTCCAGCAGCTAGCAGCTATCACTACACGACTTCGGACTTGATGGCCCCCAAATACAGCCACAGCTAAGATCACGACGCGAGAACTCATCTGGATCAGCTATCTCATGACTGAAATGATGAAAAGAGCCTATGTCCATAATAAAGCAAATCCAGGAGGCACTTGCAGAGGAACAAGCTCACAGAGAATGCAGAAGAATATATGAAAGACTTGGGAGCTATCAAAATTGACTGGGATCTGTTCAAAGCAGCTTCTTCGACACCATTTGCTGTAGCCTTGCTTGTGGCCAAGATCTGCCACCATGATTCCCAGAGCAATCTATGTGCGCATGACGAACAGCAACACAATTTGTGGCAAAGCTGTCAGCAAACATTCAGCTCGCCCAACATGCAATGACTCCTAGAGTCACACTTACTAAGACAATCAACAAACGCCCACAAGAAGAATGAGCAATGTGTTGAAACCAAACCCCATATGACCGAATCTGATCAGTTCCTTGAGAAAGTGTGGGATCCTCAGCAGGACTCAAGTCCTCCGTCTGGCGCCCCTAGACAGCCCCCAACGCCATGGGGGATGCGAGCGCTGCCTCGGTCTCAAGGAAATGTCAGCAAGGAAACCGCATGAATAGCGAAAGAATGATCAGGAACAAGGAAGACTCACCGCCCCGCACTTCCCGCCGCCGAAGGTGCATCAAGGTCGTGCTCCCTGCGATATTGCTTCAGTACGTCCAGATAGCGCCTCGCTTCGGTGTGCTGCGAGGACAGTAGTTGGATCTTGCGGTCCGCTCGATCGATTAAGCATGTTTTACAGGAGCATGGCCAGGGGGCAATGGTACGATCCATAGCCGAGTTGTATCGAGAGCGAGCGCGAGTCATCGTTTTCCCCTTCCAAGCCGTGCAATTACATTTGTGCCGGATATCTTCGGTGATGAACTCGATGTTATCTAGCACTGGATCGAGAATGTTGCGGTGGGTATTAATTCCGACATGTCGACGTTCAAGTCGAGAGGCAATAGCTTGAACACAGGAGGGTCTGATGCAGTATCTTAACCTGGATCTGCAGTGATTCCTTCGGCACGCTGGCGTTGCATCCACGTTTTGAGCGCTCCGTGCCATGTTGGGTGGCAGCCAACGAGGTTTGGTGGGTAGTCGAGCGAGGCTGATGCCGACATGTTCAAGGCGCTTTTGTATTCTGATTACTACCCGCATTGTCTGTCACTGACATCCGGCGCGATGTCTTCGCGGATTCACTGTCCAGCTGTGTTGTTGGCCAGCAGGGAACATGTCTTGTTTCACCAAGTCCGCTGACGAGGACGCAACCACTGTGGGTTTGTGACCCCTTCTCCGCCAGGACCAAATGCGTAGGACTGACAAACACATTGCCATCGATGTAGTACCACGAGCTACATTCAGTGGGAACTGTGTTGCATCGCGTCATCGTATACTCTTCTTCTCACGGTTTACCGAGCCATTTAACGGCGTAGAAAGCAGTGAATTTGCAGATGGAGGAAACCGTGAATTTAGCATGAGATATCCATGCCGCGATCAGATGACATGCATTCTCTTCTGTCGACATCGCGAACGCGGAAGCCATTACCACATGGTTGTTTCTTCATCTCGTCAAATTCATCAACAACGCTTGGCCTCGATGCTTCGTTCCTCGACCCATGTCTGCCAAAAGTGTAGTCACATTGTTACGCAAGGTTATCGGCAGCGGGAGCGGCAGCGGCCCGCTCGCGCCCTGACGTCGACCGACTTCGACCTTCCGGCTCGCGCACGCAAGCGCAAGCAACACCGTTCGCCGGCGCAAGCATGTGATTTGGCTCCCACCACCCACCCAGTCGCACTACAAAGAGCGCCTGGATACTTCCTGCATATTGCGTGTCGCCCACGCTCAATCAATGCTGCATACACGTATCCGCCTCTCGCCCTGCGTTTTGCGAAGACGTGGGGCTGTCGGCGTTCGCGATCATCCAGCCGCGACTACGCGCTCGCTATCGTGATATCCCATCGCATTCACTCCAAGCTTCGTGCTCGAAGAGGTATGGCCACCTCACGTGCGCGAACTTTAATGTGCGCTCTTACTGACGGCCAAATGGAGTTACAGTCTCGAGCGCATTGTCTTAACTCCTCCATTCATTCACCCGCCCAACTGCAACCTGCCCACTGCTCGACCGGCGCATTGTCATACTTGCATCGCATCCAATCAAGGCTCGCAGATTCGTCTGCTTAAACACCATCGTCGACTTTACTATCTATCCGTTTCCGATACATCAACAAGACACGACTGCGCGCACACTGTATGCCAGAGATGCCTCCGGCAGGCGCATCGCATCCGACCGGCGACAATGCGCTCCCACCTTCACACGCAAAGCTTAGCCCTGAAGAACGCTCCGAGCTTGAAAAACTAGATACCGCGGTCGGGCGCATGAAATCGTATACACGACCGGACCCCTACTTGGTTTCCGTTTCGCAGGACAGACAAAGCCAGTATCAATACCAGTACAGGTCTCAGCAATGGCAGTGGCTCCACAACGCGCCCTTCACGCCGGAGGAAGGAGAGGGTATACAGTACCAAACATTCACGTACGAGGAGCCTGGAACAAACTTACTGTCGCGCCACGCGCATCATTACCCGGAAGAACGACCAAGGACTGCGGACAGCACGCGCAATGGCACGGGCTCGAATACTCCAGCCCAAGGTCCAAAGAAGGTCATATCGTTCGGTGCGTACAAGAAGCAGAAGACAGGCGAAACGCCAACAAGGGAGAACGCGGGGAGTCAAGACGCAGACAAAGCAGGCAAGCAACCTGCAGTCAAGGGTCCAGCAGAAAGAATCAAGGCAATGGAGGCTGAAAGCGCGGATATGATCAAAGCTGTTGAGGAAGATGAGAAAGTCGAATCGATTCGCAAATCACAAAGTGAAAAGTTGTCAGTCGGAAAGGAGCAGCCCTCGTCAAAGCAGGCCGAGTTGAAGCGCAAGAGAGAAGAAGCTCCCGCAGTCAAGGACAAAGGACCCGAAGTCAACGGCCACCTCTCTTCTTCACCCTCAAAGAGGACTAGGACCGAGCCATCTCATTCTTTGGACAAGGAGGCGAAGAGACCTCGTTCGCCATTGCGTATGCCCGTGAAGAAGCAATCCCCTCCAAATGCTGAGGAAAAGGAAGCTTATATGCCACCGAAATTGTCGCCACTTCACGACCAGAGTCAAAGCGCGGATACCTTTCAGCTTCCGCCACGCTTGTCTCCAGACTTACCCGACGACTTCCACCTACCACCCCGCATATCGCCAGATCTTCCAGCAAACATCAGAGCTACACTCGATCGGGACAGGCGCAAGGTCGGGCGCAAGGAAGAGCACATTTCAATCCCAAGCAAGGAAGATGGACACGTACAGAGAAAGGAAGATGAACCATCAGACGGAGGGAAGAACCATCCCCCGCGCAGCAACCCTCCACCTAGGCCGAGGTCTCCCAAACCGACTGGCGATCAAGTAGCGTCAAATGCGACGGACGACTCGAGAGCGACGCAAGTCCGGATCGAAGAGCGTCGCCCACGCGAAGGCGTAGAGAGGGCGTCCTTAGTGGCAAAGATCAAGTTCAAGAAGGCAAGGAAAGAAGACGTACAGCGAATCCTTAAGCTACCGGCAAATCCCAACAAATCTTTAGCATCGCCACCATCTGCGCCGTCGTCACCTGAAAGAATTGATGCGGTCAATCCCGACGACAGAAAAGGTTCCAAGGTGGTTGAAAAACCAGATTCAACGAGACGATCCGGTAAGGGAGTGGCTCAAAAGATTGGGCCAGCCTCGAAGAAGCCGCAGTCGATGCAAAACGATCCTGATATTATGTCAACGGCAGAAGCAAATGCAGATTCCTCGAAAGCTCCAGACGCAGTCTCAAAGAAGAGGAGAGCAGACGATTTCGCGCAGGAATCGCCGCCCAAGAAAAGGCAGGCCAGTAGTGCTGGCTCGGAACATGCAGCGAAGAAGAAGACAGCCAGTTCTCTGGACAGTAAGAGACTTCCAAGTACTCCTTCGGGACGCGAGATCGCTTCCCAAGCCCTGTCTTCTGGTAAGAAGGGCCAACTAGTCAGTCCTGTTGCCAGCAGAGACCGCACGCATACAAGACGCGACACTTCCGCCGACATCCAAAGCGAAACTCCCTCCGCGCAGCCACACAACACTACAGACCATCTTCCAACATCACAGGCAAACGGCACGATCTCCGCGGCGCCCACCAATCGCGCGTCTAGCGGCAAGACCGCCACGCCACAGGAATGGGAAGCAGAACAAAAACGCCTCGAGAAGATCGGTCGCGAAATTAAGCATGCCGCCACCGCCCTCCTCAACGACAATCCCAACACGGCAGCCCGCGAGGCCGCCGCCGCAAAGTTCGTCGAGTCTCTCATCTGCTACCTCGTGGCTTTCACCTGCTCCGACCGCGCCGCTGAGGCCGCCGGCAACAAACCCGCCCTGACCCCCTGGCGCACCCTGACGCCATTCTACCAGTTCGTCGCTCGCACCACGGCTTCCGTCCCTGTCCTGTCCGGCCTCGCGTCGAGCCTCGCCGTCGCTTTCCACGCCCACATCCTCTATATCGTCAGCCAGATGACCGATGGAGGACCTAGCCGCGACTCACTGCTGAACTTCCACGCCGGCATGCTCAGAGCTGCAAAGAACGCAGACGAGAATCTGGACTTCGACGTTCTCACCGAAAGCTTCCCGCAAAGCTGGAGGAGCCGCGCGAAGACTTCTTCTGCTGCGTGCGTCGACGAGCCTAGTGAGCCGAATAAGCTGCTTAATGGCGGGTATAGACTGCCTTTCGGCATGCAGACGAATCCACTGCTGGCTGCAAGGGCGGCGTGGGCGGTGCTCAGGGAGTGGGTTGCGAACGAGGGTTTGGAGTATGAGTTTAAGATTGGGACGTGAGAGCCGCGATGACGGAGTTGCTTTTGCGTAGGGAGGCTTTTACTGTTTGTGGCATTTCCTTTCTCTTTCTCTGTTTGCTGTGTTTATCGGAGGGCGTACACGGCTAATGATACCCACAAGTGCTGCGGTTTTTGTTGTTACGATTTGCGCAGATGGCTTTCCGGAATTTTGCACGGAGGGAGTTTATACACGGCATGTGATGATTGCGTGGGATCTGGCATAGAGAGCTGGCGGTTTCCGCGGCTTGTACCTGAAACTCAATAGCTAGCTTTGATGATGGTCGGCAGATGCGATGTGCAGTAGCTTGGTTCTGAAGAATTAGAGCACCGAAGAAGACTCGTCACCTAGCTTTTCAATTTGCTCGCAACAGCAGCGCGCACTGCCAACAAATCAACAGTCACACCCGCCCCTGCCGCACCTACAGTTGCTTCTCATGCATCATCACTATCCTCGCCTCGATCGTCCCAACACCACCTCCCAATCCGCTCCCCAATACACGCTTGCAAAAACTCCACCCCACGCTCGTCCTCCCGCCACGCAAGCTGCGTTGGCCGCTTGACCACCTCCTTCGGCAGAGGGAGCGTCCTCACTTCCCTCCCCGTCCGCAGACTAAGCACGCGTATCTCGTCTCGCGCGCCGTTTTTCGCGCTGACAGCGACGAGATCCCGCTTGCTGACATCGAAGACCAGCTGCGGCCCCTCGTGCGTGAGCGGGAAGTGTAACAGTGGTTTCGAGGACTTCGAGGTCGAGCTGCGCGTGTCGTGTAGCGACAAGCCGTAGTTCGTCGACACGAGCAGTTGCGTCCCACTGCTCGAGGGCACGGTCTGCACGCCCGTGATGGTGTGGGGGCTGCTGAAGCGAGGCGTGGAGCCCTGCGCGCACGTGTCCCAGAGCAGGACGGTTTTGGAGGCGCCGGCGGCGATGGTGGTGGGGTTTAGCCACGAGAGCGAGCGGGAGTCGGCGGAGCGCTTGAGGGTTGAGAGAACGTCGCCGGACAAGGAAATGTGACGGACAGCGTCGGAAGCGGAGATAGCGGCTGTGCTGCCTGTGGGAGCGATGGCGCTGTCCCAGAGGGTGGTTTCTTCCGTGCCGAGGGAGAGGAAGACGGGGGGTTGCGGGACGAGGTCGTCGTGCCGGAGCGAGCTGATGTACGCGTTTTGGAGGCCGCTGCCGGCGCAGACAAGGATTTTTTGGGGGTCGTTGGCGGGCCATACGGAGGTTGACATCACTCGATCTGAAAATGCCGCTATGAGGGATGTTGGATCGACCGCCGGTTGGGGTTGTTTTGGGGCGGGACGTCGCGTACGCGAGCTGTGGCTTATGTCGCCAGGACAGGTGAAGACACACGTGGCATCTCCCGAGATCGATGCGTTCGTCACAATCTGCGTCAAAAGTGTCTGTTTTGAGGATGGAATCGCGTGGGCTGACAGCACGGTGCTTTGAGCAGAATGGAGATGCTCATACCGAAGCTGCGAGATAAAAGCTTCGTCTGCGTGAATTAAATCACTGGCATGCGACCTCACACCCACCTCGCGATGGAGCCCGAGGCCAGCATACTGCGGAAGAGCAAGAAGCCTCGATCGTTTGATCGTCTGGGCCTGTCGTTTCTTGTCGGCTCGCTGTTCGACCTTGCGTTTCTTCGCCGCCTGTCGTTCGTGGCGGACGTTTGATTTGGTGTATTTAGCTCCAGTGAACTGAGCAGAGTGGTTTGCAGTGATCTTGAAGTACTTTCTCTTCTCTTCGTCTAGGATGCGTTGGTTAGATCGAACCATTCACAATCTCACTGCAGGAGTCCTTCTTACCGAAATAATAGCCTGGGATGTTTCCCAAATTCATCCTGCCGCTATAGGAAGTCTGTAGCAGAGCGCAATGCAGCCTACACGCATGGTCGAGTTTTGCTTGCGTCGTGATTGTTGCAAGAGCCTTGAGCAACTGCAGCCATACCCGTTCTGAAGACTTGGAGAAGTCTTGAGATGCAGGCTGCCACGCTAGCAGCACCCGGCACGCCGGAGCCACATCCTTGCTGCAGGGAAAGCTTGGCTCTGTCCCCGCGAAGCGAAGCGTGATGTCAGCCTCGGTCAGAAAGTGGCGGTCCTGCATCATCAGAGCGTCCGAATACCCCGATACATAACAAACATCATTTTCTACCAGCGACAACTCCCGTTTCCTTGTTATTGTAAAAGTACCGAAATCTTCATGATACCCACTTTGCGAGGCAGACCGCAAGCGTTTCGCAACCGAGTCGCCCAAATGGCGAGCCATCTCAGTACAAGCACCAATGGTGCTTCTAATGCATCATCAAAACGATTCAATATCCGAGACTTGCCGAAGAGCAATAACTTCACACAGAAACTCCCACCGGACGAGCAGTACCGAACTCCTACAGCATCACACAACGAAGAAAGGAAGAAGCTTGGCCCGCGGCTGGTCAAAAACGCAGCATACACATTTGTCCGTCCGGACCCGTTCGAGGAGACGGAATTGGTGGGTGTTTCGCAGACGGCGCTGAAAGATCTGGGTATAGACCCAGAATCGACGAAGGAGAAAGATTTCAAGGATGCGGTGTCGGGCAATAAGATCATCACGTTCGATGGCGAGCCAAAGGACAGCGACATCTACCCTTGGGCCCAGTGCTACGGCGGTTATCAGTTCGGGTCGTGGGCGGGACAGCTGGGCGATGGCCGCGCAATCTCTCTTTTCGAAACAACGAACCCAAACTCCGGCGAACGGTACGAGCTGCAGCTGAAGGGCGCAGGCAAGACTCCTTACTCGCGCTTCGCCGACGGGCGAGCAGTCGTGCGAAGCAGCATAAGGGAATTCGTCGTCAGTGAGGCCTTGAACGCCCTCAGAATCCCAACCACTCGAGCCCTCAGCCTAGTCCTCGCGCCCGAGGCGCGAGTCCGTCGCGAGCGCATGGAACCCGGCGCTATTGTTGCGCGGTTCGCGCAAACCTGGCTTCGCCTCGGCACCTTCGACCTCGCACGCTCCCGCGGCGATAGAGTACTCATTCGGCAGCTCGCAGACTACACGGCCGAAGACGTCTTCGGGGGCTGGTCCAACCTGCCCTCCAAGCTGGCTTCCACGGAAGGGAAAGACTTACTGGAACCTTCTCGCGGCGCCTCCAAAGAAGACCTTGAAGGCGAGGGCGAAACGCAAGAAAACCGCTACACCCGCCTCTACCGCGAGATCGCGCGGCGCAACGCCAAAATGGTAGCACACTGGCAGGCTTACGCTTTCACCAATGGCGTCCTAAACACGGACAACACATCGGTCTACGGGCTTTCGATCGACTTCGGCCCCTTTGCCTTCCTCGACAATTTCGACCCCAACTACACCCCAAACCACGACGACCACATGCTGCGCTACTCCTACAAGAACCAGCCCAGCATCATCTGGTGGAATCTGGTGCGGCTCGGCGAGGCGCTGGGCGAGCTGATCGGTTCTGGCGCGCGGTGCGACGAAACAGAGTTCGTCGAGCAGGGCGTTCGCGAGAACTGGTCAGACGAGCTGATCAAGCGCGCTGAGACGCTGATCGGTCAGACGGGCGACGAGTATCGCTTGATTTTCATGGCGGAGTACAAGCGGCTGATGACGGCGCGGCTGGGCTTGAAGAGCTTCAAGGAGTCGGATTTCGGCGAGCTCTACTCGGAGTTGCTCGACTCGCTCGAGGCGCTCGAGTTGGATTTCAACCACGCTTTCCGACGGCTGAGCTATATCAAGACGGAGGAGATCGACTCGGACGAGAAGCGCAAAGACATCGCAGGCCGCTTCTTCCACACCGAAGGCCTCACCAGCCTCGCGGGCAGCGAAGCCGATGCGCGCGAAAGGCTCGCTGCTTGGCTGGAGAAGTACCGCTCGCGGGTTGTGGAAGATTGGGGAGAGGCGTCTGAGGCGTCTGAGGAGCGGTTGCGTGCGATGAGGGCTGTGAACCCGAAATTTGTGCCGAGGTCCTGGATTCTGGACGAGGTCATTGAGCGGGTTGAGAAGAAGGGTGAGAGGGAGATTCTTGACCGTGTCATGAACATGGCGCTGAACCCGTTCGAAGAGGAGTGGGGAGGCGATCGCGAAGAGGAGGAGAGGTTCTGTGGTGATGTGCCGAGGTATCAGCGGGCGATGCAGTGTTCTTGTAGTTCGTGAGGTAGTGAGAGGCAAGGAGGAGGAAGTTTATGGCAAACCCAGGTAGAGAGCTCGCATGCACATACATACGTGGCACATGTTTTTTTGATGGCCAGGCTACCTGTGGGATAAAAATCAACACACATGAGTAATGCAATGTATTTCCAGATGCATAGGAGCACAGGTCAGTGAAATCTGGGCATCCCAACCGAAGTCCCCTATTCTCACCTTCCTATCTGACGTGATCGCCCCTGATGATTAAATCCTAGCTAAATTCCTCGGGGATTAGGCTGAGTCTGGCTCAGGTGTGACGATCGATGGGAGTTCGAAAGCAGACTTCGCGATTGCAAACTAAGCCATAAGAAATCGATACAACCAGGCACATGCCTGTTCCCAGCTCTTATTGATCTCCTGTCAATGATGTTCAGATCTTCGTTTCTCATGCTTGCTTCTTGGCTTCTGAGCACCCTGTCGCTGGATCTTGATTCATAATTCTGTGCGATGGGACCTGATCTTACAACCTTAGACAGGAGTCTAGCGGTCTCTGTAAAAAAGGAATACGCTCATCCGGCCAGGTTCGTACATATCGCCGCGACTAGCCCTCATCCGGTGACACTACGTCTGCGTCGTATGCTAGTCTGCACTATCAGGTCAAGGACCTCAAAGCAGGTTTCAGATATCGAGCGGCGGTAATCCTGTGACACGCGTGAAAGCCACGTTCCTGGAACGCGGAAAGGCGGGCCTACTGTACTCTCCACGCCGCTTTTCCGAATCAATTTCTCCACTCGCCATCGTTGCATTTTAGTGCGCATTCAGGTCATTTGGTTTGCATATGAGCATGAACGCCAAGATGGAGCATGAGCGAGGCCAATCTAAGTGGAGAAGCCCTCGTTCAACCATCAGCCGAAGAGGAAGCAGATGAAGAGATGCTTATTGGCTATTCACCCGCCGTCTTGGGCCACCTAATCTATCTAAGCGCCAGTCAAGTCATGTCACATATCCCACTTTTCCCATAAGCTCTGGTTGCTCCGTACAACAGCGCCCACTCTATGAGTGTCCCCTTCTTCCGTCTTGCTATTTTTCAAGTGGCATTATGAATAGTGCGCAAATGAGCCATCACTCTTATAACAATACGAGCATCAGTGGAGATGCGCGAGCTCACTTGGGAAACGTCTTCAACTTCTCGTCGGCAGATTCTGAAGAACAAGACATGCTCGATTGGTTAACAACACTCAACCCTTCTGCTAGCCATGATCATGCTTGCAAGCAATACCAAGAGGGCACGCTCCGCTGGATTTTTGACCATGCTACGTTTCGGAATTGGCGCGATCGACCAAACACCTTGTTGCCTCAAGCTCTTTGGTGCAGAGGGGGCATAGGAACTGGAAAGACCACCCTGGTAGCGCGAATCTTGAACCACCTCCAAGAAAGAGGCAAGCCAAGAGGGACCTTGGCTGTGGTGTACTGTCAATACTCCAAACGAGATATTCTGACTGTTGAGACTGTCATGGGCTCTATTTTAGCTCAGCTGTACCAGCACAGTGAGGGAGGTTTTGGGATACCCGCACACATCAAGGCAGCATACAAATCCCAACCTCGATTCTGGAGAAGGAGTCCGACTCTAGAGCAGCTTAAAACCTGGTTTCGTCTGAGGCTGGAAGATGAAAATGCTGTGTTTGTGCTGGTGGATGCAGTTGATGAACTCACTCCCAAGCTTCGAAGAAAACTGCTTCACTCGATGCAATCGACGTCTCGACTGAAGCTCCTAGTTACGAGTCGAGATGCACCAGAAATGGAAACGGACGTGTTTGAAAAGCAAGAGGTAGAGATCCGAGCTCACGAGACTGATCTCCAGATCTTGGTGAAAAGCAAACTCCGCGAGGAGGGCACAGAAGCATTGAGACGGCTTATACTAAGCAAACCTGGAAATGATCTGTCTTTCTCGACCGATGAAGAACAGATTGTATCTAAAGTCACTCAATTGGCTCAGGAAATGTGCGCTCAGTACCACCATGGCTTTTCGTAAGTATGGTAACAGCTAACATATATAGGTTTTTGCATGCGGCGCTGAACTTGGATCGTGTGCTGGAGTGCCAGAGACTGGAAGATGTCGGCCATTCGTTGAACCATCTCCATATCAAATTGGATTCATATTACGACAAGGCCTGGGAAAGAGCAACCGACGACCAAACCCAGCTGAGATGTCAACGCGCAAAGCTTATCCTGATGTGGGCAACTCTTGCTAAGCAGCCGCTCACAGTAGCGGCGCTGAGAGAAGCGATCCGAGCTTCCGGAGGTGGAGTGAAGGATGAAGTCCTTGCTGAAGAAGAAATTGAATCATATTGTGCAGGGCTTATCCGCGTGGAGCCACTGCCATTGCGACGATGCTCGTCCAAGAAAGTCGAAACAGTATCTGGAAGCGTAGATGGCGGAACTTCAAGCAACTCTGTGATTGCATTCCGTCATGTGAGTGCTCACCACTATTTCGAAAGGATGCAAGATACACACTTTCCTTCCTCAAGCAAGGCGATCGTGGCCGCATGCTTGTTGCACTCTAGTCCAGCCGAAGCACTCTCTGCACTACCAATGTGCCACATCCTAAGCACTGAGTAAAGCACCCCTAGGTTAAGCATTTCTCAGTCAAATCAAATGACTAATGTGAAGCAGTATACCGTTGCTGGTTGCTCTCCTTTTTGTTTTCAGTATTCTTCGGACAATACTGGACTTACTGATTGTCACGCTCGGGATCTGGCTTTTTTACTGGACACCACGCAGGTACTGTCAAGATGTTCTTCTCTCGTTCTCTCCGGCACCAGCCGCCCTGACGTTCTCTGGGTACATACACATCTTTTTGCGCAGGCACGTGGCTGCGGCCCCTCTGTCTTCGAAAGTACAGACGCTGGGTAAGATCATCAAAAGTCCATCGTTTTACGGGTACATGTTGCTGAGCGAGCTGCTTATATTGGCAATGATGTGTGAAGAAAAGTCTTTAGGGAGTAGCTTCCTGAGATTGCGGATCGTAACTCTGACTTTGTTCGCCTTATGGGTGTCAACCAGGCCTATCTGGATAGTGAATGTTAGGTGGATGAGATGGGCGGATGGCGAGATATATGGCCATCTGTATCTAAAACATTGGATGTTTCCTAGCGTCATAATGTCCATTATTGGGCTGTATATTTATCCGGAAACTCTAACCCTCAGCTTGGTCCCTGCATTGTTTGTTGCGATAGCATTGGAATTGCCCCGGTGGTGCGGACGTAGAGCTGAGAACACATAAAAAGACCACTCATATACTCATAATTTTATCGTTTTCGTTGGCTTTGAAACGACAACACAACTATAGAGGTATATCATAAGTCTCAGATATAGAAGATATTCCAGGCCTCAATCAGTGTATATCTTCAAGCTGAGAGCCTTTTAGTTTTCAAGACACGATATACCAATTTTCGGAAACATAACGCAGCCTCCCTGCCTCAAGCTCACCGCTTTCGGCATCATCCGCAATCCTCTCACATATCCATGTCCAATTCGGCCCTCGACCAATTCTTTTCCGATGCGAACACCGCGTGTAGATCGTATGAGTACGAAGACGCTCAATCGACGCTGATGACTTCGGACGACATCGCTATCATCGGACCTAGAATCGAGTCTCCGATCGCATATCGACTCCCTCAATTCCGCCTTTCTCAGGATTCTAGTCGACCCGGATCATTGACTTTGCACTGCGATATCTCGATCAGACAGACATCTCCCCGTCGAACATCATCATCTCCCACGAGCGATCAAACCAGGATTCAACTTGCCTGCTCCTCTCGGAAAATGGACGAACCGATGATGTACAGGCCTCCGTGCAGACATGCTCGGATGTCAGGTCTGCTGTTGTTCCCTTGACGACGATCGAGATGGGATGTGGTGATTATGAGAGCCAGCTTAGCACAAGCTATCCAGACTCGGGTGGAGTCTTGAGGATATCGGTGCGTAATCGTTATTAAAGTAATGATGAGGAGACATCACCTCTTTTGGTCTTGGGAATTGATCCACAACGATTGGAAACCAAATTGAGAGGTCGCCACTCGTCAAAGCCTCAGTCCGTTTTCTTTCCCAGATTGAGGTTCGACAGTAAAGGAATGAAATACAAGGCACGATCCATCAGGATACGTCGCCATAAGGCAGCGGCAAGGACCAAGATTCTACGTCAGAAAGCCGAGGTTTACATAGAAAATCAATGCTACCAAATGGATCACGCAGCGGTCGTCTCCCCTGCCGCCAGCGCCATGAGCCTTTCGACAAGGGATGTTCGGCAAACACGGGACTGGCGCTTGACGCCATCATCAGCAGGTAGTGACTGGACCGTGGGTGTCTCTCCTTCCGCAGGAGCGTCTATTTCAATCATCCACCATCCTGAAGCTGGCCTAAGACAATCCAGCAGCTGGCTCTCGCCTTCTTCAAGGTCCGCAACGCTACTTGTGGCTTGGATCCCAACCGAGCCAGCGACCATTTTGGTATGGTAGATCTGGCCATTGTCGTTCACTGTAACCGGAACAGAGGCCGCGCCGGACGGTATGTTGTTGGTGTCGACTCGATGGTAGAAGATGCCATCAAGCTCGCATCCAGCTGCCCGTCCCTGGAAGCACTGCAAGCTGACCGGCGGTTGGGCGCATCCTTTATACAGACTCCTTCCTTTCTCGTTCCAAAAGCAGAACGCTGTGATCCACCCTGAGAGATAAAAGGGTCCACTACCTCCAGTCTCATGGGCGATCTTGCCCCAGAAATCCTTCACAGCTGACGAGGCTGGATGATCGAACGTTTCGATGAAGTGGCCCACGATCGGCTTCAGCAGTTCTCCAAATTGCTCCGGCTCCTTCCCCAAGTATTTGAGTTTCTCCAGTCGAGTTTGGATTTCGACCCAATCCTCGCGTTCGCCAAGTAGGGTAACGGACGGGATACCACAGGACAACGTCATCTTGTACGAGAAATACTCCTGCATCGCCCCCATCATCATGATGGCAAAGACGACTCGGTCCGTCTCTGTCGTCGTGCTGAAGCTGGGCATGATCCAAGCTCTGAGGTCTGGGTCCACGACGTTCTTCTGGATTTCTCCAGTCATGCGTTGAGCCATCACACCAAAATCGGCGGAGTGCAGGCTTCCTATATCCATGACTTCAAGCTCCTTCTGTCCTTCGTGCGACACGAAGAAGTGTCGCAGCTCTTCTGCGTGCGCATTGACAAAGTATCCTGTCTGGCAAAGAATCGCAGACCAAACGTCGTCCGGCCTGAGTGTGAGGTGATGATGGCGGCTGTATGCATGATACGCAGCATACACAAGACCGTTCTCGGAGGGCGAGATATGGTTCTGTTCCAAGAAGCTGCGTGAGAACGAACTCTGGACGATGCCCTTGCTTGCTTCGAAATGCTGTGGACAAGATCCTTTGAGCAAGTCCTTCTCCGATTCGGCTTTGGAGTTCCTCCAAGCATCAGCTGGGCGGTTGGCAACCGCTATCGTGACAGGCATCTTCAATCTTTTATCACTACAGGGTGCAAGGAAATGGGTGTGCGATTGATGCTCTTTTGTAGAAGATGAAACCGGTGAAGAGATCAGTTGAGCCAAGATTCGAGCAGACTGATCACCGCAACGGCCAAGGAATGGTTGATGCTCTTTGGTAGAAACGGAAACCGGTGAACAGCTCGCCACCAGCTGAAAGAGGATTTGTGCGGGGCTGTGCAGCCGATTCGACGTATGCGCTATACCGTGACACATGTTCAAATACTTTCTCCAACCCTCAATTGTATGACTCTTCGCAAAGATATCCCCAAAAGTGAGTGGCCAGTTTTAAAGTTAGCGGAAATGTTA
The DNA here is from genome assembly GCF_011745625.1 of Cladosporium halotolerans. NCBI lineage: Eukaryota > Fungi > Ascomycota > Dothideomycetes > Cladosporiales > Cladosporiaceae > Cladosporium > Cladosporium halotolerans. The sequence goes on from NW_027191503.1 coordinate 67,824, forward strand.
TCGTAGACGAGATCGGTATCCGTTTCACAGATGTTAGATCCGAAAGATCATGATCACTTAGTCAGTCACCTGTAGCGGGCGAGTGTTATATACAGTGTAATGCATTTTGACATCAAATCAGACAGAAGTTTTAGTGGCAAGCTCTCTGCGGACGCGCAAGAATGCTACCTCCAAGGGGTGATGCTATATCAGGAACATTCCACCCTTCGTGTATAGGGATGAGACGACGTTGCTCACTTGACGTTCCACCCGATTCTCACCTCTGGCTTCTCCGGCCAACAGCGTTTTCGTCCTACTCGAGAAGTGTCCGTTGTGACCTACGGTGAAGCCTCCCAATCGTCCAGCAAGTCAATAGCAACGAAAGGGTCAAAATGGTCACTGCCAATGCTACTCCGGCTACACTGGTCATCAAGAGCCCGGTGATATCTAGATACTTTGTTTGCATTGGTGAAGGGAACGCAGCGCCCGCCTCTAAGAGCCGAAACTTGCCGCTAAGATGGTTCGTGGGAGGGATATCGGTTGTGAGCCTCAGACGGAAAAAGGTGTCTGTCTCAATGTCGGTCAGGATTGTCCAGCGGTAGAGCATTACACCGACGAAGTCATATTTGCACAAGGTGTCGAGTCGCGAGATGGCCATCGAGTAGTTGCCCTGTTCACCGAATGGCGCGCCGCCTTTCCAGAATGCAGAAGAATTGGTGGGTGCTGTGGTCTCCTGTAAACATGCTTGCGCGACGATACGTCGATGGGAAGGGGGACGGACGCATTATTTCACGCAATATCTTTGAAGTGTCATCGTCTCCGACAATCTCGATAGAAAATTGCGCGGAATTGTTGAAAGGCCGTTCGAACGGATGACCTGGCTGCGGTTCAGCTTGAGGGTTGCCTTTGAAAGAGATCCATGAGCTCTCTACCATGCTTCCAGGTTCGTAGTTTTCCGAGCTCAATGACCCCTGGCACCGTAAAAGTGCCTGGCTCAGCGGATTGGATGTCGAAGTAGCCGACGTTGCCATTTGGATCCAGAAATGGGAGGTTGCACTTGTCCGCGATATCGATTGATAACTGTGAAGATGACATGACTGTTCTGATCAGAAGCAAAAAGGAGCTCCTGCGGGCGATGTCGGACTGTGTGTAGATGTCAAGTGAATGACAAGAAGCCCTGCAGCGAGATGCATACCTGCTGCTATGCGAAGCGGCGAGCTGAGCAAAATAATTAACGACTCACGAATGCAGGGTGCAACCCCGGCGCATCTTGATTGCCTGATCCTGGCGGCAAGCTGGTTCCCCTACCCGCCAATCTCGCGTAAACGCGCGGCTACAGAGGTGACCAACAGATGAAGAGCGGCGTCCTAGCTTGCATTCGGGCACCTGTCCGCCAGTTACAAAAAGTCGGCGGTAACCCCTCTTGACGATGAATGTCACGTGATAGCTCTCAGTCACGCTCATAGTCTTATTTCAAGTGACTCAAGCAGAAGCACGTGCGCTCAGCTCTCGAACGAAGTGAAGCAGCGCTAGTCTCCTGCCTCGCAGCCTCAGGCCTGTGCCAAGCCCCGCGCTGCGGTCGCCGCGCGACGCCAGTATAAATTCCAGCTCCCAGCTCCGATCTATTCCTCCTTTCTTTCTTCATACTTACCTTGCGACGTCGGGAGCGATCACGAAGGCTCCTTAGGCTAGCAGAGTTTCCTGCATTGCACAGCGCGGCGAGACTCTGTTACAAGTTGGTTTCGGCCACCTTGGTCGTGCAATTTTTGATGTCCACCTCATGCGAAAGCAAGCACTTTCATCAGATCGTTCATGGTCTCATCGACCATGGGCCTGGAGAAGGTTGTATAGATAGTCTTCCTCAGATGTGTGAGTAGGCGCACATAGGTAGGGAGAAGAAAAAGTGATGGTGTTCCTGCGAGTACACGACTTGTGTTTATGTACCTCTTCTGTCGAAGGATTGCGTGACTACGATGGTGATGCTGTCTTACTGATCCATACTCGCTATCTCCCAATATTGAACCCGCATCAGTATCTAATCATCAGAAGCTGCTGCATAGCACAACTATAATGCGGTAAGGCAAGAACTCCATCATTGTTGATCACGCTTTCCACAGGCACAACATCGCTCCAATTCTCGAGACCCTCGAAGCTTATCACTTCTCCACCGTAAACAAACCCTATCCTCACCAACATCACCGCCGCCATGCTCTCCCTCCCCCTCATACCACCGCAAGACGACCACTCCACCTTACTAGGCAGCTCATGGCGCCCACGCGCCGACTCTCCACCACCCTCAAACCCCCAAACCGCCGCGCAACATCCACAACAGCACCGTCAAAACCGCCAGCTCCGGGATGAAGAAAAACGCCAACAGCAAGCGCGAAGCCCGCTGGCGCTGCTCGCCGCTGACGAAGCCGCCATAGCGCAGCGCAAGGCCGCGATCCGCAACTTCGGCGCGTACTGGATCCGGCCGCCGGGCATCCCCAAGACGCTACAGGCCATGAACGAGGAGGAGCAGGAGCGCCGCGAGCAGGAGGAGATCGAGCGTCGCGAGCGCGGCATGCTGGACATGCAGGCTCAGCAGCAGCTGGCGGAGGCGCAGCAGCGGGGCGCCGAGGCCATGGCTGAGCAGGAGGACCCCGAGGCGCCGGAGGAGAGGGATCTGGATGATGATATCCCCGAGGCGGAGATCACGGGCGATGTTACGGGTGATATTACGGGGGTCACGGATGACGTTACGGCGGAAGATACGTTTAATGAGGAGAGTATGATGGAGGGCAGCATGCTGCAGCAAGAGCAGTACGCTGAGATGGAGGAGGCGGAGCTCACTGGCATTGCCCAGGAAGAGGAGGATCTGGGGATTGAGGGGGACGAGGAAGAAGAGAGGGACTTGGACGATGATGTGCCGGACGCAGGCAGCTATCAGCATACGGACACTGAGGAGGAGGACTCGAGTTCGAGTTCGGAGGAAGAGAGCTCTGAAGTGCAGGACTCTTTCGCGCAGCAAAGTGCAAGGCGGTCGGCGAGAGTTTCGGCACAGCGGCAGCAACAACAACAGCAGCAGCAGCTTTCCATGCAGACTCCGGTAATGGGAAGCCTACAGGAGAGGATGAGAGCACAGGTTGGTGCCGCGGACAGTCTACCCAGGAGTCCAGGGAGTGTCAATCTCTCGAGCTCGATTCTGGAGAGCTCTTTCATCGGCAGCAGCCCTATGATGCAACGCGGAAACCAAGGACCACGGGCAAGAGGTAGAGCGAACAGACGTGGGAGGCTGAGTTGAGATACCCATGATACGCAAAACTACCAGCAGCTGCTTGACACGATTCGATGACGATCAATACGACCGAAAGAGGGCATTATTCAGCTCATAGACGCCCTGCAGAAGGCGCATCACCAACAGGCTTTGTGCTTATTCATTCGAGTGTGACATCCTCGCGTATCTCCACTTGCGATACGCTCCTCACGCTAGACAGATCTGCTTGTCGGACTATGCTTGTTTCTCGTCGACGGAACGCGACCATGGCCCCGCATTGCCGGATGGTGAGGTGCCGGCAGCACGTCGGTCCCTGCGATGTCCCCACGACAAATTCGGAGGGGAGATCGGCACTGACAATTGTTTTCATTGATCTGCGTCGATAATGATCGACCGGGTAGACATCGCATCGTCGCCAACGAGTGAGGTCCATTTTGAGTCAATGCCTTCTACGAATCTCCACACTATGATTTCTGTTGCCAGGTTCAGGGGTAGCATGACGATCTTCCGTCCACCAAGCGTCTGCGCTTCGCGGGCTGGCTGATGAGGCTGGAACTTCTGGAGAAGTACGATCCAACTGCATGAAAGTATGCCAAAGCGTACCCACCAACAGTACAAGCAACCTCACACGTTTTTCAAAAGCTGTAGCCTCGACCGTAATGATTTTGATTCGTACTTTACAGCGATTTGACTCTCACACATGAGTCGGGAGCCTTTCGCCTTAGATTCGGGTCTCGAGTCATTCAATACGCTACCACCACTCAAATGGGGTAGTGGTGCACCTATCATCTCAAACTCGACGCTGCCAACGGTCGCCGAGACTATGTGAAATAGCTTAGTGTGAAGAAGCATGGTTGGAAAAGCGTACATATACACAGGTTTCGTCGGCGTCCCTAGGGTTTCGAGAGGTAGGGCTCCCTTCGCTAACCCTTGTCGCTCATTACCCACGCTCTCTATACATAATGTTGTTTTCTCTGATTGTGTGCTTTCTAAGTGCCAAGGTCCTTTCTGCTCCGCTGCTCGATGGCAACCTGAATGTCTCGTTGCTCGAAGGTCCGTCAGTCACCATCGATGACGGCACCATCAAAGGCGCTTCGTTCCTGGGCGTGGACTCTTTCAAAGGCATTCCCTTCGCTCAGCCCCCGATTGGAAACCTTCGCCTGAAGCCACCACAGCCCCTCAACTCTTCCTATGGCAAGATCGAAGCCGTAGGTATACCAGCAGCCTGCCCTCAATTCTACACACAGGTCCAGTCTGAGAACTTGCTCTCCAATGTGCTCGGGACGCTGTTGAACACTCCTCTTTTGCAACAGGTCACAAGCCAGGATGAGGATTGTCTGACGCTCGATGTGCAGCGTCCTTCCGGCGTTGATTCTTCGTCGAAACTTCCTGTTTTAGTTTGGATCTATGGTGGTGGATTCGAGTTCGGTGCTACCCAGCTGTACGATGGCGCGAGCATTGTTCAAAGATCGAAGACGAACGATGAGCCGATCGTCTACGTGGCCATCAACTACAGGTATGGATCGCTAGATTTATATGTACAATCGCATCCAGACACTGACGCTTCTCGACAGACTTGGTGCCCACGGTTTCCTTGCCGGCGAGGAGCTGACAGCCGAAGGATCGACCAACCTGGGTCTTCGTGATCAACGCCTAGCACTCCAGTGGGTGGCTGATAACATAGATTCTTTTGGCGGAGATCCGGATAAGGTCACAATCTGGGGCGAGTCCGCGGGAGCCATCTCTGTGATGGACCACACCATCATCAACGGCGGCGACAACACATACAAGGGCAAGCCCCTATTCCGCGCTGGAATCATGAACTCGGGCTCTGTCCTGCCATCACAGCCAGTGACCGCTCCAAAGGCACAAGCCATCTACGACAGAGTCGTCGAGAACGCTGGTTGCACGGGTCAAGACTCTCTTTCTTGCCTGCGAGGTCTCAGCTCGAACGACTTTTTGAGAGCATCGACTTCAGTCCCCGGCCTGTTTGGATACCATTCCCTCGACCTCTCCTACCTGCCTCGCCCAGACACGAACGACAACTTCTTCCCCGAATCTGCCGAAGTCCCCTTGAAAGAAGGCAGATACTTCAAGATGCCCATCATCATCGGCGATCAGGAAGACGAAGGCACTCTCTTCAGTCTTGCCCCGCTCAACCTCACCACCGACGACGACCTCGCCACCTACCTGACCACCTTCTTCGACTCCGACGCGAGCCAATCCGCCGCCGACAAAGCAAAGGTCGAAATGCTGCTCGCCAAGTATCCAAACGAGCCGCTGAAGGGCCAGCCTGCCGGCTCGCCCTTCAACACCGGTGCGCTCAACAATGTCTACCCGCAGTTCAAGCGCCTCGCGGCCTTCCTCGGCGACGTCCCCTTCACGATTGCGCGCCGCGTCTACCTCGAACATGTTGCTTCAGAGATGCCCGCGTGGTCGTCCATCGCCACGTACCTCCACGACACGCCTGTGCTGGGCACGTTCCACGCCAGCGACCTGCTGTACAGCTTCGGCATCTTGCCCGGCTTGTTGTTACCCACACGCACGACTCAGAACTACTACCTCAATTTCGTCAACCATTTGAACCCGAACAAGGGGACGCAGGAGTCGTACTTGGTCGAATGGCCGCAGTGGGAGAGCGAGTCGAGGCAGGTGGCGGAGTTTGGCGCGCTAGAGAACGGGCTGCTGAACGACACGTTCAGGCAGGGTGCGGCGGACGTTCTGGCCGAGAATCTGTCAGGGTACAGGATTTGAAGAGCCAGTGCTTTTGGAGAGTATGTCGGAGGGAGAAGTACGCTGGTGGCATTGTCCATGTAGATTGCTGATCTATAAGGTACGCATAGACGGAGACTGGGGAGACTTGAGGAGGAAGCGAGGCTCGTGCTGTGTTCGCGATATATGGTTTTTATAGCTCGAAATAGGAACGCTGATGCAGTGGACCTGGCTCAAGTCAGTATGGCATGTGTCGTGTAATTTGAGATGCAAATGACAACATAACTTCTCCTCTGCACATTATCGGGTTCTCGCTCAATAAGTGAGGTACTCCGATGACTTATGTTCGGGGTCCGCGAGAGCTTGGACATGATATAAGGTTTCTCTGGCAGAGCATACGTGTCGTCAAATCCGACTGTCGAGCAGGCAAGCATAACGTATACGTCGTCGTACTTGCTGAACTGTATAGTTTACATCCGGTCTCATGCTCTTACAGACGCGCCATTAAACGCCGCGCGATGCTGCATTCCCATTTCCCATCCGGCATTTTCATCAGCCTCGCGATCATGAATCATCAACCTCCATGCCCTCTCCGCCTGCAGCCGGCTCCTGTTCCTTGTTCTCGAATGTCGTCTCCAGGAACTCGGCGATGTCCTGGCCCTCATAGAGCTTGAAGTCCTCGCCGATCCCGCTAATGCCCAAGCTCGTATTGTCGACCGTCAGCTCCTTGTCCTGTGCCAGGCTCTCCTTCAGCGAGCGCAGCGCGTGCCGGATCAGCTCCTCGCGCGAGCTGCCCTCGAACTCGTCCAGATTCCGCTCCAGGTAAGTCCGCGCCATCTGGCTGCGCGCGCCGATGCCGCACGCCACCATCTCCTGCGTCACGCCGCTGGGCTGGAACTCGAACAGATGGGGGCCCCGCGCGTCCACGCCGGCGATCAGCAGGCCTACACCGTAAGGTCGGCGTCCGTACTGCTGCGTGTTGGTCTGCGCGCGGTCGGCAATGCGCGAAGTGATGTCGGAGAGGAGGATGGGGCGGTCGTATGTCAGGCGCGAGGAGAGGGATTGCTGGCGCATGAAGTTGGAGAGGACGCGGGCGTCGGAGGCGAGACCGGCGAGGGCAACGCCATAGTGCGTGTCGATGGGGATGACTTTCTTCTGGTAGGATGAGAGTTCTTCTGCGTTACGCTGCGAATGGGTGTCAGAAGGGCGAGCTGGTGTGGAGGTGTGATCGATGGTTGGATTACCTTTATGGCGGCGAGGACGGCGTGGGTTTTGCTGACGATGCCGACGACGACAGAACCCTGCTTCACAGCTTCTTGTGCATATTCGACCTGGAAGATACGGCCTTGAGGGGAGCTACGTTGGTTGTCAGTCGCTAATTCGAAGAGTTTAGTCGAATACAAAGGCGGGCTCACAATGTGACGGAGTCGTTGTCGTAGTTGTTTCTGAACATCTTGCCAGATGAGTTGTATCAAGGCTTTGTGACTGGGGGTATCTGCAAAAGGAACAACAAAGCCAGATGAAGGAGTCGTGTGGGTGTGGGTGCGGTGGTGGTGTTTGTAATGGAGGTGCTCTGGGCTTCTGTGCTCGTCCAGGCGGCCAGTCGACGCGAATGATGAGGTCGCTCCAAACGCCGCAGCCAGCACTGCAGGCCCAAGCTCCGACTCGACGGCCACTGCCGCTGCTGCTCTCCAGCCTCGCGCCCGCTTGCGCCGACGTCAAGGCCGCAGCTCGCGCGACCAACATCGCTGTACGTTCACTTACGACCACCCGCCGACTGCGACAAGTGCAACACCAATTCCACAGCCTCAGACAGTCGCAAACATGGCCGGCGTCAAGACGATCATCGTCCTCTCCTTCGTACGCGCCAACGCTCATTGCCGCCTATCGCAACCTCGCTGACCCGGTATAACCACTCTAGATCCTGGCCATCGGCTTCATCCTCGTCATCCTCTCCTCCGCCCTCTATCACAACTACCTTACCCTCCTCGTTGTCGCAACATATGTCCTTGCTCCCGTGCCCAACTGGATATGCAGCAAAGCCCAGAACAACGATGATTTTATGGATTCGGGAAGCAGCAGCGTGGTGGAATTGGGACGGTTCTTGACAGGCTTCTTCGTGGTAATGGGAATAGGTACGTGGGATTGTATCTCTTGCACAAAAGGGGCTTGAGGCCCTGGCTACGGATGCGCAATATCAGAAGGATTCTACATCGCGATCGGTTCACTAACCCCACTATCACAGCACTCCCAGTCGTACTGGCGCACACCGAACAGATTAGGATCGAGGCCATGGTCATGAGTATTGTCGGCGGTCTGCTCATCTACAGCACGATCATAAGCTTCACCATGTTCTTCCGAGAACAAGAGGAATTCTGATTCTGTACCTCCAAAGCGCCTCGGGTTTGAATCATCTCGAACGTTTCGGACCTAATCTGGTGCACCCGATGTCATCTGCAAGATTAGAAGCATTTTGTACAGCTATTCAATTTCGTTGTTCTCGTTCACTATCCAATTCTAGCCCAAGCTGGGTTTAAGGAGGCAACAAGGCTTTCAACTGTTCAGCGTCGATCTGCTCTGATCCATCTCGCTCGTCGCGATCCAGCGATACCCAACGCAATGGCAGGCAGCTCGCAAACTTTCAAACACGCTCTACCTCCAGCAAACCCTCCAGCAGGCCCACTCCGTACCCACTCCATCGTCCTCAACCCCCTCTCTCCTCATCACTCGACGAACTCTCGCTCCCATCCCCACCACCCTCCCCGTCCGTCTCATACTCATCCCCACTCGCGCTCTCCTCGTCCCCAGTCTCCGACCCACACCTCCCCTCCCTCGCCTCATTAACCCAAATCTTCATCTTCTTCCCCACCTTAACCTCACACCTGCGATCCTCCTCCCTAACCGGCAAACACCAAAACTCCCCTGCAAAAGCCCCCTCCGCATTCTCATCCCCCACCCACGTAAAACACGGCCTCCCCAACGCCACACACTCCCCGCACGCAAAGAACCCTTCGTCGCCCTCGCGCCAGACCGTCCGGCGCTTCGCCAGCTTGCTCGAGACGCAGAGCCGGCGCCCGCGGCGTCTTCCCAGGTGCCTTGCAGGCGGCGGAGCAGGTGCCAGAAGGCGGACATGGCGCCCGCGAGGTCGGTGGAGGCGTGGAAGCTGCATTCGGTTTTGTCGGCGTTGGTATAGGAGATGATGAATTTGAATGTGAAGGGGGTGAATTCAGAGTATTGGGAGCGGGGGACGGGGGATTGGGTTGGTTCGCGGGAAGGGTTGGCGGCTTCGGACTCCAAAGTCGGGTTCGGGGTGGCGTTGGTCTCTTCGATGGCGCGAGGGGGGTTTTCTTGTTGTGGTGGAGACGCATCGGTTGCGGCGGGTCTGTAGGGGGTTCTGGGGTCTGGGTCAGGCTTGATGAGAATCGGTGGGGAGGTGCGCTGTTGTGTCTCAAGTCGCGTCTTCTTTGGAGCGGTCAAGCTTGAGTCGAGGCATTCGGGCTCCTCCTCGTTTGTGATCGAGGCGCGTTTGCGTTTCTGCCCAGCCGGGTGCTCTGGTCCCGCGAGAGTACGGGCAATGCCGTTCGGGTCGGGCTTCTCGACCTTGACCCTCAACTGTCTATACGCCTTGTAGGTCAGCATTTACTGGTCGATTTATCACGAAGATTTAAACTTACTCAGGAATCTCTTCGTCATCGTCGCTGCTATAATGAAATGCTGAGCGCCTGTTGGACGTTATTACTTGGCTACTGGAACCAAGGCTATTGAGTTGCCCCAACTCAAGTCTCAGCTGATCAACGCGCTCCTCAGCCTTCTCTAGTTCTTGCGCTATTTTCGCAGCGCGGCGACGATTGGTGGCGTTCATCTTGGCTCCGAACGACGGTGGGTGCGATCGTGGGATTGCTGATTGTGAATGATGCGGATGTTACTAGCGAAAAGGCACTTAGTGGTAGAGCAGTTGATCGTTGTTGACAGTACGATGTCGTGATCGACCTTGATGCGTCGATGCTCTTCGTGTTGTTGAGCGGTATTGTGGCCCTGTTGCGCAGTTAGCATATAGCGCCAATAGCGACGAAATCAGAAACGCTTGCAGTGTCCAACGAGGGCACTGAAGTGCTCGCGAAGTGGTCAAGTAGTCAAGTGGTCAAGTACGCCCAAGTGGCCAAATGGGTGTGAGACACAGAGATCTGTGGTTGTGGTGGTTCACGTGTTTGATTTCGTCTCTTCAGTTGTGAGGGTTCACTCGCGAGCGGGCAGGATGACATGTGACCGTGCGCTTGTTTTTGTTGATTGTTGACATGTTGACAATTCTGGAAACGGAAGGGCGGTGTGGAAGTTGAGGCTAGAAAGGGGGGCAACAAGTGAAAGAAGGGTGATGCTTTTGAGGCCTGCACGCGTTTGTGATGTGGTAGCGAGGTGTGTCATAATGGTACTACGAGCGACTGGACGTCTCAGCAAAGTCACCCATACCTGCGACAACGCGATCGTCATTGTGTCAAATTGCTCTTGACCCCAACAGGCAGCCTGTCCATTGCCACTCTGAGGCTCTGCTCAGCCTGCATAGCACCGTTCATGTCGCCGTTGCGCATCAAGACATCCCTGTACATTCCGTCACCAACGCTCACCCAGAGCGGATCTTGCGTCTTGCGAGCCAACGTTCTCCCTGCGCTCGCACTGTTGACCGCCTGCTTCCCCACGATGCCGTCGAAGAATTGAGCTGTCATCGTGTTCATGATGATGGTCAGTATGCGGCAGTTCTTAACCGCCTGAGCGGGGTGCAGGGCAGCTTGGAGACATTGCTTGATCTTGATGATGGTCATGCCAGGGTCTGGATCATGGGCACGCAGGACGTGGTAGGCGGAGACGATGGCCTTGTTGGGGTTCGATTCGCAGTAAGGACCTAGATCCGCCAGGGTCTGTTCTGCAAATGCAGGGTCTCCAGACATGTTTCGTAAAATTGCGATGCTATTCAGGCCTGCGAGCGCTTGAATATCTTTGATGGGCGTGACCGTCTTGCCTTGGTTGAGCTTCATCAATAGTTCGGGGGATTGGTAAGACTGAAGGGCCGCCAACTCTTCACCCATAGCTTGCTTGCAGACCGCAGTCAGGTACGTCAACGAGCATTTCATACATCCATCCTGAGCCTGTGGCTTTTTTGCGAGATCCGAACGGAGGGACTCGATGGCTTGCAACGCTGTCGGCCAGGCTGCACGTCCACAGTATGCATGAATCTGCAGTAACTTCATCGAGCAACCAATACGATACTGCATGTCGTTGATGGACTCGGCAGTCTTCATAGACATTGAGGAATTGTCAGCGACTGGTCGATTCAGCTTCAAGCCTTCGATCAAAATGTGTTCGCCACGCTTGTCCTCGGCATTCGAGTTCATCTTGGAGAAAGCCCCGAGCATATATCCTATCATGTAAAGCTGACTCCTAGAAAGCCACATGAATGCGAGCGCAATCTCGCCACTCGGAAATCTCTGAAAGATGCCTCCTGTATCAGCTTCGACGTTGCCGCGGCACGGTACACCGAGTGGAAGAAGGAAGCTTCCATCAGCCGACCAGCCGGTCGTCTTGGATTTAGCATCAAGATTTTCGTGAAAGTGATTAAGTTTTTGCGCAGTCTGGTCGGCTGGGCTCGATTGCATGAAGGCGCAAGCGAGATCGAGTAGGTCCATCGTGGCCTGGAGCTGAGGTAGTTCGCCCATTATCGGCCCTAGCTGATGCGTGCGTGCCGAAGCCAGCGAGCGTGACGCTAAGTCAACAGCCATGGGATCACCAGATTGCAAATGGACCAGAGCATCCAGAGTTGCGGCGGCAACCTGAACACCTATGTGACCATGAGATTCTGCACGATCGCCCAGAGTCGAAAGATGTCGCAGGATAGTTGATGTATCGGCCTTTCGATTTGATTGTACGCCTAGTGAAATGCGCAAGAGTTTCACAGCGTAGATCCAGGCCGTGTTGTTCATTGCTTCAACTTCCTGAATGAGCTTCTCCAGCGACTTGATTGCGGCCGTCGGGTTGGTCTTATACATGACACGGACCAAGAGATGGTGCATGGCATACTTTGTGTCAGTCAGCCTGTTGCGCTCGCAGAACGCAACGCCTTTGCTGAGAGACTCTTCGGCGGCGATAGTGTTTTCCGTTTCATCAAAGAGAAGAGTTGCAAATCTCAATCGAATTCTGGCTTCTTTTCGTGCATCTTGTGGCCGATAGTTGACAATCACCGACTCAAGACAGCCCAGTGCGGTAGCCATCAATTGGTGATACTGTTCCAAGTCCTTCTCCATTGCATCGGGAGAGCAAAGATGACCACTCATTGAATGCGCCGCTTGAACATATTCCTCGGATAATGAAAGCAATACAGATTGATAGTCGACATCAGGAGAAGGGGTCGGGGGTACGACTTGGGAAGAGGCTAGTTCCGTCAAGGGGGAAGACTCGGGCGGCTGGGGTATTTGCACATATGCGCCTTTTGGTGGAGGATTTTGCCGCTGTGGCTGATTTACAAGAATCGGCTTGCCTTCGTTCGAGCGCCTTCTCTTCGGCGTACGGTCTTGATGTGTTGATGGCATTGTATCGGGGCGGTACGACGGTATTTGTACATGTGTCAGGACCCGAGCGTTGGGTGTGGACTGGGGATGCGGAACAGAATGTGGCGTTTTTTGGGGTGTTTGCGCAAAGTTGGACGGTGACTGCTGCGTTGGTCTATTTGCTGGTTGAGAGGAATAGGGCTGCTGTAGACTAGCTGGCTGAGAGGGCTTTCGTTGATTTTGCTGGCCTTGTTGCTGATATGACTGCGAGTTACGTTGGCTGCTCGCTGGCGTGGCATGCGTTGGTGTTGACGGAACGCCTTGTTGCACCTGTCTACGAGGCGATGGTTGAGAAGGTTGCGGTTGCGACGGAATGATCGGCTGCTGTGTCGGTCTTGCTTGGTTCCCCGCTGAGTGGGTAGGGAGTCCAAGGTTCTGATGAGTGGCGAGCACTGGTGACGAAGCGCTAGGCTGTCTTGAGCGACTTTGACTCGGGATGAAAGGCTGCCCATTCACTGGCAGAGTGTGAGGTTGAGCTTGGCCATATGAGGGTTGATAAGGATTCGCATAGTTGGATGCTTGAGGCGCGGGCTGCCAAAACTGCTGGCTAGATGGTTCGTGAAGCTGCCCCGAGGCAAACTGCTGCAACGGAGATGGCTGCTGGTATTGTTGCGGTTGGCGGTTGGGGACTTGGTGGTTTTGATGGCCTTGATGCTGCGTTGGTGGCGGGACGAATTGCTGCGGATGGTACTGGTAAGCAGCCTGGGGTGGTTGCCAGGAGTTGTGCTGGCTCTGTTGAAATTGATGCTGCTCTTGAGGCATTGGGACGGAAGGAGCGCCCATGGCCTGCTGCTGCATTGGCAGGGCGGCCTGAGTCTGGCGGCCAGGCGCATACGACACGTTCGGCTGGCCGTACGCAGCAAACTCGCCATACTGCCCGTAGCCGGCCTGCTGGTAGGCGTCGAAGGGAGGCGGCATTGGCGCGACTTGCTCCCGCGAATGGATCGCGCCTTGAGAGCTATCGCTTGCGCGGCGTCATATATCTCTCACACCTCGCATCGACCTGTTCACTTCACGTCCGGCCGACGTTGGCGAGGCGGCGCGCGCACACCTCGCGTTGCCCCAAGCCACAGTGTGGCGCAAGCCGAGGCCAAAAAGTTCGAGACTGCCTTGCCCAAATTTCCATGCATCGCCAGTCGCATTGCCTTTCCTGTTGCTCTCCTCACACCCTCACACCTTTTTTCGACCTCGACACCCTCCTTCATAATGGCTCCCGCACCTACCACAAAAAGTAACAAGGCGCCCATGAGGACCGGCAAGAGTGGCCCTTCCAAGAGCATCGGAGGTTCCAAAGCCGGCCCCAAAGCGTCGTCCGCCGGAGTGAAGAAGAGCAAAAAGCCTCAAGGTCGGGTCAGCGGCGAGCAGGTCAAGTCCAAGTCGGCCGACAGTCGCAAGGATGCCAACAAGAAGAAGCAGAAGGTCTACACCGCCAAAGAGCTCGGTATCCCCGAGCTGAACGGCATCAGGCCGGAGGGAGTTTCGAAGCCGCCCAACATGAAGAAGGGCAAGAACTTCGTCGACGACAATGAGGGCATGAATGCAATTATGGCGATGGTTATGGCTGAGAAGGAGGGCAACATCGAGAGCAAAATGCAGAAAGCGAGGCATCTGGAGCAGCTGAGGGAGGCGAAGAAGGCTGAGGCGGAGAAGAGGGCGCAGAGCAAGAAGGCCACATTCGAGGACAGGAAGAAGGGCATCAAAGAATCGGAGAGAAAGAAACGATCGGATGGGGACAGCTCAGCTGTGGAGTCCCGCAAGTCGATGAAGAACGGCTACTTTGCAGGCTTCGGCGACGATGCGCCGCCCAAGGATGCGAAGAAGTCAAAGAAGCGTGTGAGCTTCGGTTGATTTGTGACGGGTTTGGGAATCTATGGTCTATTTTCTTTCGGAGCTTCTATCCGCCTATTGGGGCGTTCTAATCATTACTGGTCACTACCGGCGACGTGCGCCTTCCTGCGCATCGGATCAAATGCGAACGGCGTCTTGTGCCCTCCCACGGGCCCTTTTCCTGGCATCTTCGGCGGCTCGATCTTGTCAAAGTCCACATCTCTCGCCATCGCATTCAAGAAATTCACCGCCTTCTCCAAAGTCAGCTAAAGCTCTCTCTGGCTTGTAAACGATTCACTCACCGGCTTCGCATGCCACCTGCCACCTCCAAGCTCAAACCAACTCAAATGGCCACCACCGCTCGTCGCGCACATAACCACCCACGGTGTCTGTCTGATCTCCTCATATGGTACCGCCTCATCGCACGCAATCGGATCGTCTCTTGCATGCAGACACATGGTTGGCACCCGAATGCCAAACAAGCTGTCCGCGCTGGTCGCGTCTCTGTAGTACGCACCCTCCGTCGGATACCCCCACGTCGCACACTGCACCTCGCGGTCAAACTCGTGCAGGTACTTGATCGAATGGATCTTCTCGGGCAATAGCGCCTTGTTCTGCGAGATTTCTTCAACGTGCGTGTCGTAGAGCGCACGCATGGATTTACCCATGGCCTTGCTGTAGACGTTCATTCCGATCCAGCTGCGCTGCAGCGAGAGCGAGGCGACTTCGAGCTTCCACGGGTTGGAGATGACGAGGGCGGCGGAAAGGGGACACGCGTCTCCCTCTTCTCCTAGATACTAGAACACAGAAAGACACTCGAATCAACAAAACCGAATCCCTCAAAAACATCTTCATGCATTTCACCTCTACAGAAGAGCGGCAAAGGACAGGACAAGGTACCTACAGTCGTGAGAATGTTCGCGCCCAGCGAGAAGCCCACCCCGAAAATGCGCCTGCGCGGCCAGCGCTCGCGCGCCCACTTCACCACCTGCCGCACGTCCCACGTCGCCCGCGCGTTGTACAGCATGCTGTTCGTGATCTTACTGCCCGCGCAGCCGCGCGAGTTGACCACGAGCGCCTCCCACTCGCCGCCGCTCAGCCCGCCGGCTTTGGCGCCCGCCGCGCTCGGCGCTACCAGCGGCGCCAGCACATGCCGGAGGTACGTCTCGTAGCTGCCGCCGCTGAGCCCGTGCAGACACACGAGCAGTGGCTTGTCGTCGTCGGCGCCCAGGGTTGAGAACTCCTCATCGGTGAAGTACGTCGTGCGGGGCGGGAGGTAGTGGTGGCCGACGCCGACGGGGTCGGTGGTTGGGCCTTGGTCGTGTGCGATGTTGCCTTCGGCGTCTTTCTCGAGCGAGGCGGGGGGCGGGGCGGCGGTGACGAAGTCGACGGTGAAGTGGCCTGGGAAGGTGTCCTGCGAGGCGGCAAAGGTGCGGCGTTTGTAGTGGATGGGCGGACCGTCGAATTTCATCGCTGTCCAGGCAGTCTGGAAGTGCCCGTTCGGTAGGAAGGGGTTGAGGTTGCAGGCGGGCACGGCATCTTTGATCAGTTCGGGGAGCGCTCTGGAGGGGCCGGATTTCGTGGGGAGGGTGAGGGGTTCGTCGCTGTGTGTGTAGTCTATAGAACAAGAGCCGGGGAAGTAGGAAAACGCCATTATGAAACGAGTGTATGTGGATGAGAGGGGAGAGGGAGGGTTGGTGGTTTATTTCACATGATGAGATGAACGTCGAACAGCTGGCTGCGCAATCGATGGCGCGGGATTGCACGTGGGAACAGGAAGTAGCGCCGGCGTGCCGAGGTTGCATTGACCTTGTGCATCACTTTACGGCCGTTAATACAATTTGACAGGCTCGAGCGGACTGCTGTATGGGTGAATGGAAGAAGAAAGAGAATTGTTCTTGTCTTGGAAACCCTCAGCGACCCAGGCGTTCCTGGCGAACATTTTCATGTGATTCTGAGGCGTGCAGCCATCTCGCATACGTCAGAAGGCTGCTGCCACGACGGGCGGAGCCGCAGAGCCGCAACGACAGCTCCAGCCTCACCTCGAGCTTGTGACCAAGTCAGCGCACATCACCTCACGCGACAGCCCGATACCGTCTCTGCAAGACGTTGCGACCATCACCCTACCGGAAACAGACACTCGCGATCGATCATGGAGGGCGAGCGACTCTTCCGTTTCCCCAAGCCACAATGGCTCAACAGCGCGAACACGCGCACCGCAGGCGTCTACCTGGCCGGTGGTCTTGTACGTTATCAGTATTCATCTTTACAATGAGCTACGTACTGACTATTGCCCCACACAGTTCTCGATCGCACTCTTCATCCTGATCGATGCCGCCAGCTACTCCAAATCACCTCTCAACGGCTCGAACTTCCACATCACCTTCGTCGACTGGATCCCCGCAATCTTCTCCGCTCTCGGCATGCTGGTCATCAACAGCATAGATAAGACGCGCCTTTCGGGCGATGGATTCAGTTACAGTGGTGACGGTGTGGCATGGAAGGCGAGGGTGGTGCTGTTCATGGGATTTGCTGCGATGGCTGGAGGTCTTGCTGGTGGTGTCTGCGTGCTGGTGCTGAAGTACATTGTCGCGGAAGCCAGCTGGCCCACGGCTTGGATGGGCGTGGCTAATGTCGTAACGAACGGCTTGGTCATGTTGAGGTGAGTTCTGAAGTTAATACTTCCGTCTGAAAGTGAACGACTGCTAATTTTCCAATCCGCAGCTCCGTCATCCTCTGGGTGAGCCAGAACATGGAGGATGACTACACCTACAACCTTGCCTTGTGATGGATACGAATGCCTCATCTTTGTGCATTACCACTTCTCGTACAGTGTACACTGACCAAATTATCGCGAATCTATTCTTTTCACGTGCTCACATTTCCTCTGGATCACATGCTTGTGTGAGTGACCAGTGATCTATCGCGAGCTCTCACATGTGCCATGCGCGAGTGAAGCTCATTCACCTTCAATCGCGCCCAAGCGACGGCACCTCCTCGCCCAATAAAGTTCTGTCGCTTTCCACGCAACACCAACACCAAACACCACCCAGCAACCAAATCAAAACAGGTCACCTAGCATCACCTACCTCGCGAACTGACAACCTCGTCGCGCTATTCACGCCACAAGATAAATCATCCAAACAACGTGACGCAACAAAACCTACGACACGCCACCAAACACCAACCCAACAAGATGGCCTCCCAATCCACCGACGTCTACCCCCTCCCCGAATCCCCCAACTCCCCCGAACGCCTCGCCCTAACCCCAAACACGCACTCCACGCCCCCCAACGAACCGTCTTACACCCTCCCGCCCATCAGGACCGGCTCTGATAACGCCCTGTGCAACGCCAACATTACAATCGCAGCCCTGCAGCAACAGCTCGCGACCTCGGAGCGCCACGCGCACGAGCTCGGCGCCGCCGCCGCCGAAGACGCCGCGCGCCTCGACTACGAGCTGCGCTGCTCCCGCGCGCGCGAGGCCCAGCTCGAGCACAACATCACTTACCTCTCCACCGAGGTCGAAAAGGCGAATGCGTACAATCACGAGCTGAACACGCACATTAGGTTCTTTCACCGGTATTCGCAGCAGCAGACGATCCCGGCGCAGCAGGTGCAGGAGCAGCAGATCATGGTCGGGCAGGAGAGCGAGGGGGAGGGTCAGAGCCAGGGGAAGATGCAGACGGCTGTTGCGGCGCCGGGGATGGCGCCGGCGCAGGTGGCGGATGGGAGTGGGCATGGGAATGGGGAGCAGGGTTCTGCGGCGCCCCCGAAGAGGATGCCACCGTCTCAGAATGCGGAGCTTTTGCTGTCGCATAGTCAGAATATCATTCGGTCGCTGAGGTCGGAGATCAGGAAGTTGAAGGCGAAGAGGGCCGAGTTGGAGGGCCGGCTGGCTGCGCTGGGGTAGCCTGGAGAGCACGAGGTATTTCGAGGTGGAGCTGTGCTGTCGACGGGCATGCGAGGGGTATGCGGAGGTCTTGTTGGCCTGTTTGTGAATGTTGCTTTGCTTTGGGGAAATTGCTCGAAGGGGCCATGGAACGCCGAGAGGAGGCCACTACTCTGCGAATGGGACATTATCGAGAAATTGTAGTCAGTGTTCAGTGGAATGCAACTTTATTGTGGCGTGTATATACCGGCAGAGGTGTCAAGCGCTTCATGAGTTCCTATGTTAAGAATCATAAACACTACACCCGAGTGAGGTTCTGTGAAACTAACCCCACTCCCAATCCTTATTGACGGTCACCAACGCTAGGTGCCCTCGTTTACACGATTATCTCGACCTTGAATAAGGTAAGCAGGGTCTTGTATGACATTCTACATATGCGTGACTACTATGCGGCCGACTATACATGACAGCGTGATGATGGCCGAGGTTGAAGCCTTGTGAGCCTTGCAACGACGCCAATTTCCTCACCATCCCTCTTAAACTAGCTGCCCTGCTATCCTCACACGGGAAAGGATATCGGAAGGGCTCATATCTTCCGAGGCCTTGAGTATTACCTCAATAATACTCGTAAATAATCAGCTTGCTGATTCGCACGGGCACTCCCTACAAGCACGCTGCCAGGTAGGCGCCTTCAACAAAGCCGGCGTGCTGGCCGGTTTAGGCCGCAATCTGTCTAGGATCTTTCGCGGAATAAGGGCATATCCACTTCAATGGTGGGCCTTCACTCATGGGCCTTTCGCGGTCCTACACGAGCACTGCACGCAGACCAAGCCATCCTGCCGGGACACAAGAGCAGCCTTTCCATCACAACAAACGCCGAAAACGAATGTCAGCGACAAGTCCAACCTGCCTATATCGGCATGTCTGGCCTCTGCCCATTTGCCGGAGGGCCAACCTAGCAAAGTCAAAACAGCGGATCGCTTCTTTATCGGCAACTTGACACCCCGCTTCGTTCGCCACGCTACGACAGCTGGTCGGCGGCGGGGGCGCTGAGAGGTGAAAAGAGGCTCAGGTCCCACTTGCGACTCGAGGACGGCAGTTCGAAAAGCGCCAGCAAGCCGCGTTCGGCTGCCCTGAGTAGCAATGGTCTACACTCGCCTGCTACGCGACGGCCGGTTGCGACGAGAAAATCTATGCCGGGGCCGAGCAGGAGGTATGACTGCCGAATGACACGGGTAGGGGACCGAACACCGTTCCTTTCTTCCTTTCAGACGAGATACTACCAGAACTCCCTCCCCTCTCACTCCTCCCCTCTCCCACACTCTCCCCAACATACCCCTCCACCATACCACCATGCCTGTCACCAAACTCCCCTTCCACGCCGACCACATCGGCTCCCTCATCCGCCCCGACTCCGTCTCCTCCGCCCAGGAAAAGGCGTCCAAGGGCGAGATCACTCAGGATGAGCTCAAGAAGACCCAGGACGTCGCGATCCAGGACATCGTCGACAAGCAGCTGAAGAACGACATCCGCGCGATCAGCAACGGCGAGTTCGACCGCAAGTACTACTTCTCGGGCTTCTTCGAGAAGCTCGAGGGCATGCGCGAGATTGAGAACGTCCCCTGGGACCTGGCCCGCCTCAGCGCGCCGCCCATCGCCGCGCTCAAGAAGGCCGGCAAGAACTACCCCATGGCCGTCGTCTGCGAGGGCAAGATCAAGTACACGCAGAGCCCCTACCTGGCCAACTGGCGCCAGCTCAAGGCCACCGTGCCCGCCGACAAGGTCGCCGACCTCAAGTTCACCATGCCCCCGCCCTGCTACTTCCACCTGCGCCTCGCGCCCGGCAAGTGCTACAGCAAGGACGCCTACTCCTCGGACCCTGCCTTCTTCGCCGACCTCGCCGCCGCCTACCGCCAGGAGTTCCAGACCCTGTACGCCGACGGCCTGCGCAACATCCAGATCGACGACCCGACGCTCGCCTACTTCTGCTCGGACGACATGCTCGCGGGGCTGAAGTCCGACGGCGAGGACCCGGACGCGCTCTTCGACATGTACCTCAAGGCGCACAACGACACGCTGCTCGACCGCCCGGCGGACCTGCACGTCGGCCTGCACGTGTGCCGCGGCAACTTCAGCAAGAGCATGCACTTCAGCGAGGGCTCGTACGAGAAGATCGCGGAGCGCTTCTTCAAGACGCTCAACTACGACACCTTCTACCTCGAGTACGACAACCCGCGCAGCGGCGGCTTCGAGCCGCTGCGCTTCCTGCCGGCGCACAAGAACGTCGTTCTGGGCGTGGTCACGACCAAGGACCCGGAGCTCGAGGACAAGGAGGCGATCAAGCAGAAGGTGCTGGAGGCGGCGAAGATCATTGCTGACGGCCAGGGCAGGAGCCAGAAGGAGGCGATGGAGAACATTGGTATCAGCCCGCAGTGTGGCTTTGCGAGTGTCGCTGTTGGCGCGGAGGGCATGACGGAGGAGAAGATGTTTGCCAAGCTGAGGCTTGTCAAGGAGGTTGCTAAGGAGCTGTGGCCCGACAGGGCTTAAATTTGTTAGTGCTGAGGACGGGGAGGATTTGAACGAGGTGGTCTGATGATGGGGTCTACGATTAATGATATTTCAACATGAACAAGCATCGGGAGTTGTTGGGCGGTTGTTGTTGCGGAGAGCGTGCATGGCGGCAGCGAATTCAACGGCAGCTGCGAGAGCTTTGCGACGGACGTAGATGATGAAGGACGGAAGTAGTCATCGAGATGACCGAGGCGAGGATAAAGGATGAGGAACGAAAGTAGTTCGTCCCAATACAAAAAAAAAAAAGAAATCCATATTACCCAATGCCTGTCTGTCTCATCCCATCAAGGTCATCAGGCCTCCATGCTGTGACTCCACGCCTCCATCACACCTCAGCCGCTCATGACTACTGCACTGTAGCCCGCCTGACCTTACTACTGTCCTAACCTTACTACTGTCCTAACCTTACTACTGTCCTCACTTAAGCCTGACTGTATGTATGTAGCCATGCGTCAGCCACGAGAAAGTTCCGGAGGCACCTCCAGGCTTGAGAGGAGACATCATGGGTACATGCATCGTCGTCCGTCACACTCACCACAGATCGTTCCAACAAACCAGCCGCGGCTGTCTTCACATGCCGTCTGCCGCAGTCAACACAGGCCGTGTACAGCGCATGGCATCGCATCGCAGAAAGCTCCGAGTCGACGACTCTTGCCTCGGCGCCGCGTCGAGTAGGACGAACCCTGTGTCGACAAGAGTCTGGGGCCGCGAGTCGATCTCGAACCCAAGGCGCGCCATCGGCCACTCAAACTCCATCATCTGATCAAGCGAGGAGTCCACGACCGACATCAAAAGGAACGCATTTTCACATGAAAAACATCCCCTCTCAGCCCAACCCATCATCTGATCGCATCCTATCAACAAAGTCCCACCTTCACATGAAAAGATACCCCTCCTCCACGCCCGCCTCTCAATCCAATGGCAGAGCAGACCGCCAATCCCCTCCCAAGCATCCCCCACGCGCGCACGCTCTGCCAAACCTACCGCGCAAACTCTCCCGCCAGACAGACACACAGTACCAGCATGTGAAGTGCAAAGTGACGTCCCGGCAGGCGCGTCAGCCCAGCCCTGCCGACGCCACGAGGTCATCGGGCGCGGGCGCAGCGCAGCGCAGCGAAACAGGTAACTTTCTGAGATGGAAGCTCACGCGCGGTGGCAGCAAAGCTCGCAGGCATGCCGCTGAGCTCAACCGGGTGACGATCGCACGAGCGAGGACTGGAAGGCGGGCGAGACGCGAACGTTGCCTTTTCCTCTCGCGCCGTTTCGCCGCAACGGCCGCGCCGCCGCCCTGTCTCAGGCCCTGCAGAACTGCCTGGGCGGGCGCGAGGCGAGGCTATGGATGGATGCGTGGCTCTATGACTACTATACAGCGCTACTATAGACGACCAGCGCGGTGTGTTTCTCGCTCGCACAGACGGCTGCTCAAGAACGGCCCAGAAGGCGGGTGGAAGAGGGCGGCGCTGGGACGGCGGCGTGCGATGCGGCGCTAGGCGGGCAGCAGACGCAGGGCGAGGGAAGAATCGGAGGGCGGTGGGGACTTTTTGGGTGAGTGGATGGCGGCATGTTGGGAGGGCCTGGGGGTCTCTTCGGCGCGGCGTCTGGACGGGTTTTGCGCGGGCGGCGGACGGCGATCGTCGTTGTCTTGGTGGAGGCACTGGAGGCTTCGAGCGGTTTGGCTTGGCCCGCGGCTGTTTTTCTTGCTGCCGGGCCTGTTTGATTTTCGCCTGCCTTGCTGGGCCAGCAGCCTGGGGCGAGCGCAGCGCGTGGGCAAGGGACCGACTGCCGCAGCTCGCCCACCCACCCATCCACTGCGGCGGCGAGAGCCCTGCAGATCCCCCTGGGCCACGCTGGCTGTCAACATCGAAATTCCCCCGTGTGCGCGCGGTGACAGCCTGCCCACGCCCGTCAATCCAGACATCGACAGAGCATATCGATGGACCGCCTGATCAATTACGCATCGATACATAGAATTATTACGGGCCAATGGATAGGTCAGGGCGCCCGCACGGCACGCGCGCGCAGGAAGCATCCCCATGCTGGCTCGAGCGCGGTGAAGCATGTCGATGCCACGCTAGCCAGATGCTCGGCCTGTATCGCCTGCGGGTTGGTCGAAAATCGAGGGTCAGGCCCGAACATCGCTCGCCGCCACTCCTCCTCCCCCAGGCCCGTCCTGCTTGTCCTTTTCTTCCCTCGTCCGCCCCGCCTGCACCTCTTTCTGCTCGTCTTCCTCCATCTCCTCAAGCCACCGGCGCCCCTCCGTCCCTCGTTGCTGCACCGAGCCTCCCTGCACCCGAGTCCCAACCGCCAAGCTCGCTCCCAGCTTTGCGATCCCCAACGACTGTTTTTGCTCAGGACAGCTTGCTGCAGCTCCAGAGCGATTGCCGAGTCGGTCGACAACAGCTCGGTCTACTCCCCAATCGACGTCGTCCACACTCTCTCCACCACACCTCATTCCTCCTAAACGACCGTCACAATGAGCACCTCTGCTCTGCCGCCCAGGGCGGCCACCAGGCGCACAGTCACCGCCGACTCTGTCCCCTCCACTGTCAATGCGACTCCGGACGACTCGCCCACCGCCTCTGCCTCCTCCACCTCTCTCTCCTCGCTCGCCTCCGAGGATGAGGTCCAGACCAAGAGCCAGCCGCAGAAGTTTGTCGACGGCTACGGCAACGAGTTCGAGCTGCCCAACTACACCATGAAGGACATAAGAGATGCCATACCCAAGCACTGCTTTGAGCGCTCCGGCGCCATGGGCCTGTACTATGTCTTCCGCGACATTGCAATCCTGGCCACGGTCTTCACCGTCTTCAACAAGTTCTGCACGCCCGAGTACATTCCCTCGTACGGCCTTCGTGCCGCCCTCTGGGCCGGCTACACCGTCATTCAGGGCCTCGTTGGCACTGGTCTCTGGGTCCTCGCCCACGAGTGTGGTCACCAGTCTTTCTCTCCCAGCAAGACGCTCAACGACACCGTCGGCTGGATCTGCCACTCTGCTCTGCTCGTCCCGTACTTCTCCTGGAAGATCAGCCACGGCAAGCACCACAAGGCCACCGGCAACATGGAGCGCGACATGGTCTTCGTACCCAGGACCCGCGAGGAGCAGTCCTCCCGCACCGGCTGGCTTCTCCACGAGATGCACGAGCTGATGGAGGAGACTCCCCTCTACACCGCCGGCCACATGATCGCCCAGCAGCTCTTTGGCTGGCCCATGTACCTCATCTACAACGTCACCGGCCACAACAACCACGCCAAGCAGACCGAGGGCAAGGGCGTCGGCCGCAAGAACGGCGACGGCTCCGTCAACCACTTCCTCCCCAGCAGCCCTCTGTACGAGCGCAAGGACGAGAAGTTGATCCTCCTCAGTGACCTCGGCATCGGCATCACCGCCACCATCCTCGGCCTTGTCGGCAAGACCTACGGCTTCCAGAACCTCCTCGTTTGGTACCTGATCCCCTACCTCTGGGTCAACCACTGGCTCGGTAAGTCTCCCCCTTGAAATCTCGATATCCCACCATAAACACCTGAAGAACTCATCTAACACTCCCCCCAACAGTCGCCATCACCTACCTCCAGCACACCGACCCCTCCCTGCCCCACTACACCGGCGAGACCTGGAACTTCGCCCGCGGCGCCGCCGCCACCATCGACCGCGAGTTCGGCTTCATCGGCCGCCACATCTTCCACGGCATCATCGAGACGCACGTCCTGCACCACTACATCTCGACCATCCCCTTCTACCACGCCGACGAGGCGACCGAGGCCATCAAGCCCGTCATGGGCCGCCACTACCGCGCCGACGTCGAGGGCGGCCCGCTCGGCTTCCTGCGCGCCATGTACAAGAGCGCGCGCTGGTGCCAGTGGGTCGAGCCGAACGAGGGCGCCGAGGGCGAGCGGAGGAACGTGCTGTTCTTCCGCAACAGGAACGGCAACGGCGTCGCGCCCGCGAGGCTTGCGGAGAAGAAGACGGTCATCGTCGGCGCGGACGAGTAGGAGTTTCTGTCTGAGAAGAGAAAAAAGTTTAGCCTGGAGTTTTATCGCTATGGAACAATAAGAAGAAAACTGAAAAAGAAAGAAAGGTGGGAAAGACACCAACGCCGCTCGCTCGCTTCCGAGCAAGCAGAAGCAGAATGGATCCCGCTCGCTTTCGCCAACGGCGCCCCGCAGCTCCCTGCTACTACCGCCCAACATCAAGCCCTCCACACCTACGATACGCAGGCGCCACTGGCGTCGGGGCGCGGCTCACACGCACACAAAGACCAACCACACACACAAAAAAAACACAGCTTCTGCTTCGCTATTAGTACTTCCTGGTGCGCTCAAGCGCGGCGTTTTTCGAAGGAGGTTGACTTTCTAGGATTGGAGCGGTGGGGGGTTCGGAAGGGCTTTTGAGGGGCGTATTGATTGATCGATTGCCATTCTTCTAATCCATCGACTTTTCCAAAGTTCATTTCTTCTCCTGCTGGAAGCCCGAGACCGTCGATAGAACGTCCGATACAGCCTAGACCGTCGCCTTGTGGTATTTTGCTGGGAAGAAGAAGAAGAAGAAGAAGAAGAAGAAGAAGAGGCGGGGGCTTGCGGTGCGTGTAGGTACCTTAGTTTCTGCATGTTTCGGACCCTGTTGCGAGATGGAGGTGGTGGTCTTCTGCCTTCCGAGAGACGGGAACAACAATAAAAAAATTGAGATTCTTCAACTTCAACTTCGTTCCAACGCGGCTTTTTTTTCTCATCTGTGTGTGTGTGCCATGCCACGAAATTCCTGCCGGTGTTGCCCTACCTTATGGACGTCAGTTCCCTCGACAGGACTGGCATACGGAGGAGGTAGCGGATGCGGTCAGCGGGAAATGGACGGCGTTCTCAACTGCTCTCATCACCGTCAACGAGAGCGTAGAACACGGCTGGAACGGCGCGCGTCGGAGTGTGGCGGCGGACGATGACGTGCAGCAGTAGCAGCAGCTACATACTGTACCACGGAGACTGCTACGTCGTCAAGGCCAGGCTCAGGCTCGGGGCTCGAGCTCGTGACTGAGGTGCGCAGGCACGACGGGATTGGCCGCTCGGACTCTTGAAATGTCATTGTAGGTGGTGTCTGCGCGAGAAAGCTCCGGCTGCTTTTGTGGATGGTCCTGCCGCTCTGGATGGCTATCCGACCGCTTTTGGGACCGGCCCGGCGGTATGGCGGCGTTGCTTGGGAATAACGTTACAATGCAGGCTAGGGACGGGGTCTCGGTGTATGATGGCTTGGAGAGAGAGAGGTTGACAGGTCAGATTGTTACATAGCTACTGATACGGATCTCACCTGATGGAGAGATTACAGTAGTCTCAGTGCTAGCTCTACACAAGTGCCAGCGGCAGGTGCCGGACGGGAAGGATCAAGATGGGGACTTCGCAAATAATCTGTCATCCCAATCAATCGTGGACCTCGAGCAAACACGTTCACCCGCGCCTGTGGGGCGCTGATTTCACGGTGACAGCGAGGCGTGCGCGGCCAGACGCTTCGCTGCCGCTGCCCGCCAACAACATGCCGAATCGAGCACGGCGCGATGAAGTCTCTCCTCGAACCCCGGCCGTCGGCTGTGTATACCAGGTATACCTCAATAAACTCCAAACCAGGGCCTGCTCGGGAGATGCCTAGCTGAAGATCCGTGATGACACATCGGGTGATCGAGATGAAGGGCAATATATGTCAGCTGGATGGGCACAGCCGGAGGGCGGCTGTGCAGACAGGGTATTGTGTGTGAGTAGGGATTCAGGAGTGGTGGTGACGGGTCAGTATAATCAATGCTCGACCGGGGATGAGCTATTCATGTCGGATGCCGAGGCGGTGGCATGTCTGGGGCGGGTGTGCCCTGCCTGCCAGTATGCATGTGGTGCTGCTTTTGGAACGGCTTGAAGAGTGACGGACATGCTGAGGATTCTCACTGCCGTGAACGAAAGAGCATCGTCCAGGCTCGCCAGGATGGAAAGAGGTCAAGAGAAGGTTCGGATCCAACACGGGTCCATGCCAGGGCCGCAGCACTGGGACGATGAAGGCGATCGATTCAGGGCACGGCCTTGGGACCTGGAGGGCCAGCTTTGTCAGCACACAGCGTGTTTTCTTCTTGCAGTTAGAAGCTGGCGGGCCGACGGGTGGCAGTATGGTCCACGACGCTACGAATGTACAGTAACAGGGCAGCAATCGGGCAATCCAGGGCTGCGGCGGAGACGCGTGGGCGAAGCAGGCGGACATGGTTTCGTCGCCGTCTCCAGATTATTGATGAATGCTGAATCTCGGCACCGTCGTGCCTCTCGCCCCCCTATGGCTGCTCATTGGCCTGCGGGTGGTATTAGCTGACGCACGTCTGGCGCCCGTGATCGACGCACCCTGGCGTGCCTGGGCGCCGCCCGGCCTGTCATCCGCCTCAGCGAGCTCGAGCATCCGCCTGCTCGCCCACCTGCGCGTGGTACTAGAAGTCTAGCACGCCTCCTCCAGCCAACGTGACGGCGGCCTGACACCGTGCGGACTGCCTCTCTGTCCTTCTCTCCCCTTCGTCTCCTCGAATCCTTCCGTGGCTCCACTGCCTGCCGTCTGCTTGTGCCTTATATCACTAACCTACATACAGCTCGCTCCCGCGCCTTGTGCTCCCCAAGCCCCATCCTCCGAACCGCGCAAAACTCTAACTGCTGTCCCTCCACCGTCACCCGAGCTCGTCCCAGCTGAACCTCTGTGATCGTCTGCCGGGGCTTCGCCGATACCTGGCCTGGGATATTAGGCCTATGCCTGCTTCCCAACCCTGGCCTGCCACATCCTACGCACCAACGCGCACATGACACGCCTCCTGCTCTTGCGGTAGACCACTTCTACCTTGGCCTCATGGTGCCACAAAACCCGAACGCTGCCCGTGAAGAGAGGGGCGGCAGCGGCAGCGGTAAGGCCAGCAACAAGGCCACCAACTCCTCCGCTTCCCGACCCAGCGCACCGGCTCCGAACCCACGTGCCCAGGGCGGCATCTCTTTCGTCGCTTTTGATGCAGGCATAAGCAAGGAGAACAGGAAGGCAGTGCGTGTCCAGGCTGCGAAGGCCAGTGCCGCCGCGCGCAAAGCAACCATCGCGCGCAAGCTCGCCGCGCGGAAAAAGGGCGAAGATGAGGCAGACAAGGCCGATGCGCCGGTCGACAAGGCGGCACCCGCTCCAAAGGAATCAGCACCATCAAAGCAAAAGGGAGCTGGGAGCAACACGTCTGTTGGATCTACATCACAACAATACGTTTTCGGCCACCTCGTGCGGACAGAGCCGCACGCCGTTCAGTCGCCCTCGTCGATAAGCTCGGCAAGCTCCAAGGTCTGGTCTGATGCCAGTACTGTCAACTCAAGACCGTCTCGTCCGACCTCACCTGCCCTCTCACATCAATATGCGCGGCGGTGTTCGCGACAAAAATCGCCAAACCGTCCATGCCACTGCCCAGAATGCAAGCACACCACACCCGCCTCCTCAGTCGAGAGCTCGCCCAAGCCCGAAGTGCAATACGAACTGGGGCCCTGCGAGCAGATCGAAACTATGCGAGCTATCTTGCATTATTCTGTCCCTCGCCCGGAAAGAATTGGTGTCGGTCGACATGATCCCTTCAGCTGCTATCCCGTACAATGGCAACCCTGGTACGATGGGCTGCTACACTACATGATGGTCGTTTTCGCACCCCGGGCTTGGCCAGTACTGCAGATCACTCAGACGCAGGGCGCACGATGGGAATGGTTCATGACTCAGCACGCCATGGAGGAGCCTGCGCTCTTCTTTGTACGTCTGCTTTTCGCTTCAGGTGACTTGGTCAGAATCGGTGCCCTCGGCCGAGAGTGCTCGTATTGGTTGCAGTCACAAGCGATCAAGGCGATCAACGAGGCGCTCTCTGAACCGCAGAGATCTGTCTCTGACGGCTTGATCCTGGCTGTCGGTCGCATTGCCTTGCACGAGTGTATGTACGGCGACAGAAACGCCGCCAACACAATACACAGACCTGCACAAAGGCGAATGATAGACCTCCGCGGTGGCATGGCGAAGCTCGGATTCCCAGAACTCGTGAAGAAGCTCATGCGATGGTCCGACCGGGTGATGTCAATGCAGGGGAACACCAAGCGCTTTCTACCAGACGAAGAGGATCAGGGCAACACGACGTACGGCGTGCGGCAGAGTGTCGACGTTTTCGAAACATGGGCCCCTGAACCAGGTCAGGCTCTACGCAAGAAGATCGCCATAGCCGATTTGCTAACAGACTGAAGCGCGAGAGTTGAGAAAAAAGGTGCCCGGCAAGCGCCTCCCGCCTTCTTTTGGCATGCTGAGCAACATGGACCCGAAGATCCTCAATGGGATTGCAAAGTTCTACATTGAAATCTTGAGTGGTTCGAATTCAGCCCGCCGCGACTCCGCCGTGGAACCCAACCGCGTCGTCCCGGTCGTCAATTATCCAGAATCTGCACCTTCACAGCCTTCGCGGCAGGCGTAGACGCGGCTTCGAATGCTTCCACGGCTTGCTCCAACGGGAATCGATGCGTGACCAGCGGTTTCAGGTCGATCAGCCCTTCCGACACGAGCGTTATAGCCTTTGGATATGTCTCGTGGTACCGGAACTGGAATCGTATATCGATCTCCCGGAACGAGGCATACATGAACGGGATCGTCTGGAAATCCTTCCCGACGCCGATGATGTACACGGAGCCGCCGAACCGAGTCGCCTGGGATAGATGTCAGCCCAAAGTTATCCCACGGCGCACAACACTGCAACTCACATAAATCGCCCCGTGGATACTGCTCTCCACCCCCGTACACTCCAACACCAACCCCGCCTCCCTCCCCAACGCCTCCTTCACCCTGCCCGCCACCCCCTCGGGCCCCTCTCCCTTCCCAACCAACACAGTCCTCGCCCTCGGCACCAACCCCCTCGCAAACTCCAACCTCCCCTCATCAACATCCGTCACCACAACCGGCGCCGCCCCCGCCGCATTCGCCGCCAGCAAACAACACAGCCCGATCGGCCCCGCGCCGCAGATCACCAGCGCATCGCCCAATCTCAACCCCGCGCGCTCGATCCCCGCCAGCGCGACGGACAGCGGCTCGAGCAAGGCGCCTTCTTCGAAGCTTAGGGAGTCTGGTAGACGGTGCAGCCAGGCGGCGGGGTGCGCGTGGTAGCGCCGCAGGGTCCCGTCGACGGGCGGCGAGGAGAAGAAGGTTATGGACGGGCAGCCGTGGTAGGCGCCGGTGCGGCAGGGCGTGCAGGAGGGGAGGGAGCAGGGGATGCCGTTTTCGAGCGCGACGCGGTCGCCTGTTGGGGAGAAGGGATGGGTTAGCGAGTGGGGTTTGTATGATTATCCGGCCGTCCTTTGCTCTTTTTCTATCTTTCTCGCTCTTGCCTTTCCGAGCGGAAAAAGCAGCCTTCGTAGCGTTCTAGCCAGCAGCAAATATCCCCAGACCGGACAGGACGACGACGCGCGACGAGCCAAACAGCAGCGCAAGGCTGGCTCCCCGCTGCCCGTCTGCTCGCTCGCTGCCATCGTTCGTCCTGCCTACCTTACTATCTCCTCGATTTCAAAATCAAAGAAAAAATCAAAACTTACCAACCCGCCACCCCTCCACCCCGTCCCCAACCCCCACCACCTCCCCCGCACTCTCGTGCCCCAGTCCCAGCTCGCCCGTCACTTTCGACGAGCCGATCGCCCCGTCTTTCCAGAAGTGCACGTCGCTGCCGCAGATCCCCGTCGCGCGCATGTGGATGAGGCATTCGGTTGGTTTCGGGATGGGGATGGGGACGGGGGAGAGGCGAAGGGTGTGGGTGGGGGAGGTTGTTAGGGCGAGGTTGGGTTTGGTGGCCATGGTTTGGTTGGATGTTTGAATTGGAAGATTGATTTGGTGGGTGGTGTTGTGGGATTGGTTGGAGGGGACCTGGGAAGGAGAGGTGTGGTTTTGGATAGATGGATGTAGAGAGATGGGAGGCGTCGGTGGAAGCTTACTGTACAGTAACCTTATGTATGCATTGAGTGCATATGGCTATAAGGGACCTGGAGTCCAATACCTCTGGCTGAAGATGTCTTCTCTTTCAGACCGCCGATCCCCAAAATGGACACCGAAGGCAGTGTCTCACGTTTCTTCCCAGCTTGTTCCATCTTCCATGCGTCTTTCACACGTGCCACCGCCCTCTCGAAACGCCCCATGATCGTCGGATGCTCATGCGGGCGGCGGGCGGCGACCTCGCAGGAGGCAACCCCGCAGCGGAGTTCAAAGCGACCTGACGTCTTCAGCTCGACGTCGGTGTTTTCCAGTCCGGGCAGGTCACTAGGCCGATTGATATTGAATGCGTATCTGTGCCTCTCGTTTTGACCGGAGAGTCTCTGCAATCAAGTGAAAGCTTAACAGTACTGGCACGAGTGTGTTCGCTTGGGCTTGTGACTTTCGTCCCACGCAACTGTCCACGAGGAACGACATGCATGGCCCGATGATCCCAGCTTGTCCTCCAGACGCAATCTTTGCACCCTCGATACTCATACATTGTTTGCGGTTCTCCTCACTGAGATGACGAGCCGCAGCTGTCTGAGCAGCATTGCGACGAGGTATAGCCCGACGCGTAGCATTTTAAGAGCCGTGTGAACGGAGTTGTCTAAGGAACGCCGACAAGTGGACAGCGTAGAAGCCAATCGCTCACGGACGAGGGTGTTGCGGACTGCATCAGGTCAAACAACAAAGACAGTGGCTTTCGCTGGACTAGCCCGCCGGTCTGGACCTCTGGCCCTGCGCCCATCCGTTCAATGTCTCTTTCAGTCAAGGCCTTCCAACCATTTC
>NW_027191915.1:0-850 GCF_011745625.1 Cladosporium halotolerans
ACCGATCTCAAGATGAATCGCCAGTCGCATGTGAAAAGGACACCTACGACCTGGAGCTCTACGAACACGATTTCCAGCCGCTTGAATAAGAAGAACACTCGATACGGCTTTGGGTTAGTTAGACGGATCGATATCTGGAGAAGGTTGTGTCCCGCACGGGAATGAACCCACAAATGGGTGAGCGCTCCAACAGTTAGCAATGTAATTTGCATCATAAATTTATATCTTGAGTGTTACAACCGATTGCGAACATGTGTCTGCTCAATCTAGTAGAAAAACTCATTGCATCTTAGTACTGTACACCTCAAATGAGAGCAAATGAACCACACACTGGGAGGGCTCTGTCTACGTACGATCAGTACATTGACTTCAAGATATCCCGATTCGCAATCGACTACACACGAAAACATGGATACTATTGCAATCTTACAAAGAGCCAATGGCATTGTCTCTCCCCTTGGACTTTGCCATCGCCCTTCCGTTGTCCGGGAATTCCTCAGAACGAAGAACGATTGCACAATCTCAAAATGCTAACGTCAATTTACGCCAATTCTGTGACGTTCAGACTCAAGCTGTCGCCTGCCTGTCAGTCTTTCTCTTCCTTGCTTTCACTCCTTTTTCTCTTCCCATTCGCAAGGTAACTTCCGCACTCCGCTCTGTTCCTGCGGCGAATAGTGCGTGCGCAGAGGGTTCGGTGGCCAAATTGAGGCACGTCTTTTGTCTTCGACACCACGGACCGCCATGTTTTCTACATCTTGACTCGACCTTTTCCTCTTTCGTACAACGGCGCCTTCACCAATCTGGCGGACAGGAGATCTTCTCGCATCATCCAAAAGCCTGCTCTCGACCG
>NW_027191916.1:0-848 GCF_011745625.1 Cladosporium halotolerans
CTTGTAGTGAGAGTCGTAGTAGAGCCATTCGTCAGCGTTTGCGGCAGCGATCTCCAACCCGTCTTCGAAACCAATTGCGCTGTCCGATGCAACCGTACTGTTCCCTGTGCACGGACTACTCTGTACCAGACTTTGTGACCGTTGTCGAACGGGCGTCGCTGTTTGAGAGCCCCAGCTCGCGAGCGAGCTTATATCACACATTTTGCCAAGATTGAAAGAAATACAATCCCGAGCGAAAACAACATATCAATAATGCATATTTTCCTCCACGACGTAAACATATATTGCAATACCTGTGCGGGCCCTGTCGTAGATGTGAATGTCTCACGCGTGAAGACGCGAGCGCGCTCGCGCTAATTAACCCTAAATGCCACGCCCTACCGATCTTCCATGCGTGTGCTGTAAGCATTGTATTGTTCACCACATGACACTCAATGCCCGTAAAACCGACTAAATCTACGAACAGATAGAACATGACCCGGAGAAAATTCTGATGCTATTTTAATTGTTTTACGATCGTTACAACTTGTACCAATATTTTGAGATATACGGACACCAAATTGTGCGTTTGACGTCTACTTTTTCAATCTCAAGTTTAATACCACTTTCCAGTCTCTATTTCGTCGGCTCCCATATTTTACAAATCGATCATCAGATGTTATAACAATACTTACTCTCTTTAGTTTCGTCATAATTCTTTTAACGGTGATAGAACTACAAACCTGGGGATGATATCTTGGGGAAGACTACAAAGTCGATGTAAGCGGAAGTTCTGTAACCTTTTACGGTTAGCGCCGCCTTAGGGTTAGTAGGAGATCAGTGTTCTCCTCCGTTGCCTTTTGGCGAGG
>NW_027191917.1:0-848 GCF_011745625.1 Cladosporium halotolerans
CCTCTCTGAGGTAATCCTCGCTTTGCTCCAGCTCCAACGGCGTCACGGGTCCTGGGCTGCTGAGAGGCACCAGACGAGGGCTCGCGGGGGTATCTTCGCGAGGGGACCGAGTGACTGCCGCGGTTTTCTCTCGCTGGTACAGCTGCTTCTGCGCGCCTGAATACGTCCGCTGATGGCTATGGTCCGAGATGGAGACTTGAGCCGAGCTGGCACCGGCACTGGGTGTGCTGTGGACGATACTGTGTGCGGAGGGGAAGTTGGCCGGGTGGAAGCGGGGGAGGGTGGGGAGTTTGGTAGATTGCTTGTTGGCACTTCGTTGGTTTCTATTCGTGCCATGGCGGACGGCGCGAGGTGAGGGCGGTTGCATGGTGTCGAGCCGCGCGGTCTCGTAGTTCGGGGAGAGGGGAAATTTTGAGTGTCTGGCAGGTGAGGAGCGCGGGGACGGCATTGCGGAGGTGGTGTCTGGCATACAAGGTGAAAAGGTTTGCGGACTAGGGATAGGCCTTTTGAGGGCGCCGCTTCGGGGTTGATGTAACAATTTTGCTGGCACAATGAGACTTGGTTGATGAGTAGAAGTCCAAAGAGCGACGAATCAACGAGTAGCTCTTGGCCTAGGCAAATGCGGGCAGCAGCAGGTGTGGTAGACACCACCAACGACGCGCGACAGATACTACTACTACTGAGATAGTGTACCTTTTGCCGATCGACTGTACGACGGATTACGCATTAAAGTGAAAGAGAAGAGCCACGATGATGATGATGAACTTTATTCCGCCCGGCGCTAAGCACCTAAAGGGCAACACTCTGTTTACGTCTAAAAGTCTACGTCCACCTTGAAGAGATTGAAT
>NW_027191918.1:0-847 GCF_011745625.1 Cladosporium halotolerans
CTTGCGGCAACGCATTGATGCAGACAAGTAAAGGCGAGGGGCGGCGGATGTGGTACTCCATCAAGCAAGACGAAGAGAAGAAGACGTGGATCTGGGCACGTAAGAAGTGGGAGGAAGGGGAGCCAAACAAATTTCCCAGGCTTGCGGGACGGCAAGAGAAAGCGTGGGAAGACTGGATCAGAGAACGCGGAGGGACGGCAGGAGCGGAGGAATAGAGAAGGAGTATAGACGGGCCGGATCATCGAACGTCGATATCAAAAGTTTGAGAGGGTTGTGGGAAGGTTGCGAATTGGTAGATTTTTACTTGAACTTCAGCCAGCACCTGCTGCGCCAGGCAAAACAAGAGGCGATAACCCTGTGTAAAGATGCAAATGCGATCGCAAACGGCGCAAAAATGAATGGAGAAGGCAGAGTACAGGCAGGATAGCCGTTTACATGCCGCACACAGAGCCTAGTGATTCAGGTGCAGGGCTGCGGTCGCCACGAGACGTGGGATGCATAGTCGGCGAGGGCATTGTCGGTGGTATCCCGCAGAGTTTTTAGGGTTAGGGGTGAGCTTCGGGGTCAAATCTATGCCGTCCCAGGGTGGTGCGGTCGGTGCCAAGCTCACTCGGGAATTTCGCAGTCACTTCAGCGTCGTCGCGGGCCGCACGGGGCATCAGTCGCACGCGCACCCGCACCTGTCGAACACCAACCACACATGGCACCCGCCGAGCCACGATGAACGAGCAGAACGTTAACAACAAACGAGGGAGGCCGGCAAAGTATGCCACCCCAGAAGATAAAGCACGTGCGGACGTTGAGCGTAGGCGAGAGCTTCGTCGAAAGGAAGCCCACGAGCGACGCG
>NW_027191919.1:0-845 GCF_011745625.1 Cladosporium halotolerans
GCTCTGGAACTGCTGGCCGAGTCTACTGCCATAGCGCCATCGATGTGATCATTTGCCTGCAGCGAGTCTTGATGCTGCGTTGGGACCGGTATGTCGTGGCGGGGTTGCGTTGGAAGAGGCTCCCGCTCTTCAAAGCGAGGAATCGGCGGAACTGGTTGATTTGAGATGGTTTGTACGGCTTCGTAGGCCCGGATCTGGTTGTCGGCAACTTTACAGCGCACAGGTGGGGCCAAAGACCTGACGGATCTCCCAGACCCATTGCAAAAGGATATGCGGCTCGCTCTAGAAGCCTTGTCATCCTTCGACGATTCTCTTCCTTGGGTGACTGCAAAGCTTGAGCCCAGCTTAGATTTGACTGTAGCTTTTGGGTCAAGCAATTTTCCAGACTCAAAAAGACACCGGAGGAAGCTCCGCGCGACCACTAGGGGAGAAGCGTGATCTGCCAATTTTGCATTACCTTTGTTCAATACGTCGTCGAGTGTGATCCCCTGCCAGTGATGGAACAGCGTCATCGGAGGACGTCCAGAGCGGTCCTGCAAGCGGACCTCTTCAAATCGTTCGATTGAGGCCGGTCGTGGCGTCTCTGATCCTTTCTTAACCTCCTTCCGACGCGTGCGAAGTGACTCAATCACCTCCGATCTGAAACCGCGTGAGTGAACAAAGGACGCGTGTGCTAATACCGCTGGGTCCCCGTGAAGCATCGATTCCGTTGGGGCTTTGTGGCCAACCTTCTTCAGCCCGTGACCCCTCACCAAATTCAAGTTTGGATAATTCTTGATGGTGTACAACCAGATTTCGACGTACCTCGCTAGAAAGGCCTTGCCGTCTCGGGCGAACGAAGCACG
>NW_027191920.1:0-845 GCF_011745625.1 Cladosporium halotolerans
CAGACGAGATCCTCAACATCCCCTTCCACCCGTTTACAGAACAGTAGTGCCTGTATTCGCTGGGACACTATTGCCCAACGGACCTAGCGCTCGCCACCTTAGATTTGCAAGTCATGGGCTATAAGTACGCCTTGGATTGACCGCTCGCCTTCTGCCAGTCGACGCACAGCGAGCTCCATCTTTGCTAGCCTGTACTGTACACTCTTTCTCGCCCCTTTCAAACCGTCTTTCGTGCCCCGCCTGCTTTCCCGGCGGTGCAGACTGAATTATGGCGAAAGTCGCGTGCCCCCTGAGGCGGCCGGACGATATTGCTGTGATAGGCCTTGCTTATCGTTTTCCTGGCGGTGCAGATAGCGATGCGAAGCTCTGGGATCTTCTCGCCGAGCGCAGGTGTCCGTACCTCCCTTGATGCTTGGTCCAGCCGCTGGCACAACTTGTGACTGACAGCAGCAAATCGTTAGCCGCGCACTCCAAAATCCCAGTCGATCGCTTCAATATCGAGGCATTCCATCGGCTGGGGGCCACACATCCAGACAACGTCGCCGCTGACGGGGCGCACCTCTTGGAGCAAGACGTCTCCGCTTTCGACACGCCATTCTTCGGCATTACGATGGAAGAAGCCAAAGCGATCGATCCCCAGGCGAGAATTCTTTTGGAGTGCTCCTATGAGGCTTTGATGAATGCGGGACTCAAAGTCGAGTCAATATCCGGAAGTGATACCGGCTGCTACGTTGGTTGCTTCGATATGGATTACCACCAAATGCTGATGGATGACTTTGAAAACGCGCCGAGGTACTCGGGAACGGGCACCGCATTCTCTCTGCTCTCAAACCGCCTGTCCTGGT
>NW_027191921.1:0-840 GCF_011745625.1 Cladosporium halotolerans
TCCACAACGAGACGGTCAACATCTATTCCCACCTCATCCCGGCCGTTGCATTCCTCCTTGGCGAGTGGTATATTCTACAGTACCTTAATCGCGACGATTCTAAAGCCACTAGCGCCGATTTGGTGGCTTTCTCATGCTTCATGCTGGCGGCGAGCGTTTGCTATACATTTTCGGCTCTTTATCACACTTTGATGAATCACTCTCATATCGTGGACCGTTTCTGCCACCGACTCGATATGGCTGGTATAGGGATCTTCATAACCGGTGATATTGTCTTCGGAATATACATAATCTTTTGGTGTGAGAGTACGTTGCGCAATATTTACTGGTCTATGGTTAGTCACTAGGTCTCCACCCACTCGACTCTTCCTGTCCGAGAACTGTCAGTCCGAGCTAACACCGTCTTCATCGTGTCGTAGATCGCTATTTTGGGGGCATTGACCATCATCACGAACATTCATCCTAAGCTCCAGGGCCACGAGCATCGCCCCATGCGAACCTCAGCGTTCGTGGCGACTGGTACGTCCGTCGTGGCGCCCTTGATTCACGGGCTAAGCATATTCGGACTGGATCTGATGAACAGAAAAGCCTTCACCTACACTCTGGTGGCGAAGATAGGCTGCCCTCTACCTGGAACCGTGCTGTATACAGTGAGTCTTCCGTTTTCCCGTACAGGAGATAACTTGATCCTAATACACATGATGCGAAAGATGAGGTTTCCCGAAAGCCGGTGGCCTGGAAGATTCGACATGTGCAGCTCCCACTCAATCATGCACATCCTGGTGGTCTGCGCCGCTGTTATTCAGATGTTGGGGTATCTGGAAGCCTTCGACTATGCTT
>NW_027191922.1:0-838 GCF_011745625.1 Cladosporium halotolerans
AAGGGTACCCTGTGCGGGTAGGGATTTTCTTAAAGGGTAGAGAACTGAACAGGACATTTCCTTAACGAACACTATGACACAACGTCTAGCCGATGAGTAGTACTTCCGGCAAGCCTGATCTTGTGTGCTTGCGAGGATGTTTCGTCAAGAATGTCGAATTCGAGTATTACCCCAACCCCTACCCTGGGTTCATGGCGTCGGGGAAAGTTTTCGGCCGAGAGATCCACGACCAAGCGCGGTCGATTGACGCGTGCACTACGAGAGAGCTCCAGCAGTAATGACACGGCATTTGAGGTGCTCTGCAATAGCTGGCATTAATACGTTGTCGGATGAATGTATGCTGACTGACTTAGCGAACAAGAAGGAAGGGGTTCCGAACAAGTGACGACACGCAACACCCCCAAACAGGAGTATGCAAGCTAAGAATGCCTCGAGAGCTGGCTCATTAATTCGCTCATCGATGAGAGTATTGTCACTAGTCTATAGAGACCTACCAGACGCGAACCTCTTCAACTGCTAAGCTCTGCTTATACGTGAACGAATGGAGTGCTGTCGTGTCCTCTTATCCTGCGATCAACATGCTGAAACAACGTCACGTGACCGTTTGTGGCACACCAGAACAGCCAAAAGGCTTAACGAACAGCGATTTTCTTAAAGGGTACGTCCAGGGTAGGGCCTGTTATTGGGTATGCGTACCATCGCCAAGCTTGGCGAGAAGACGTCCGCGAAATCGCGGAGCGCCTCGGGGAGCTGTAGTGCAAGTTCTTCGCCTTCTTGCTGTAAGGCAGTATCGATGTCCTCGAGTGTGACCATGCACATCTGATAGCCACGTCTAGCA
>NW_027191923.1:0-837 GCF_011745625.1 Cladosporium halotolerans
GGCGCGTAAGAGAAAGGCTGAGGATAGCGTCAACGACAAGCTCGCAGTGATGGCAGAGACCATCGCCCAGCTGGTGGCAGCTCAGAAGCAAGCGGCAGAGAGCCAGAAGGCGTTTCTCGAGAGCAACAGGGCCATTCTGGACCGTAACAAGGCGCTGCTGGAAAGTAATCAAGCGATGATGGAGACAATCAAGGCGCAAGGCGAGGAGATCAGGGCACAAGGCGAGGAGATCAAGGCATTGAAGGCACTGCTGCAAGGGAGTCCCAGGCCTAATAGCTACAGCGAGGTCGTGGCGAGCGATACCACGTCCATGGATTCACAGACCTCCCAGACCAGGTCAACATCGGCAGGCAGTTTCCAAATCCCCAAGGAGAAACTACAGGTGCAAGATGAGCGAGCAGTGTCGGTCGACATTGGCAGATTCAAGGGAGCGAAGAACAATTACAACGGTATCAGGGATGGCCTGCGCGATGGGCTCAAGGTCAACAAGGTCACTGAGAAGCTGACGATCAAATGTATACGGCCTGGCCCGGGCGACAGGATCGACGTAGTCTTCGCCGATAAGCACGAAGCCAACAAGGCAAAGCAGCACACTCGCTGGCTGACGTCGAGCCTGAGTGGCGCGCGCGTCAAAGGCGAGCAGTGGTATCCGGTGAAGTTCGACAGTGTCGTGAAGCAATGTGTACTGGACCAGGAAGCGAACGACGGTAAGACGCTAAACAAGGACTTCGCGAAGGACTTCAAGGCGGACAATAGCTGCGAGACGGCAGAATGTACGGTGATGAAGGCCACGTGGCTCAGTAAAGCTGATGCGAAGAAGAAGGTAGGATCGATGGT